>NC_089742.1:83233278-83283278 GCF_040412425.1 Macrobrachium rosenbergii | reverse complement strand
TATCACTCTCTTGATATTCACGACGATTTTCTTAAACAACGAAGCATAACAACCTCAACAAACTTTTTTTAAGCTTCTTTGGCGACTAATTAGCAAAGGTAAAGCAATGCAGGTCATGTTCTGAATCTTCGCAAACATCATATTTCTTTGCAGCAGTGCAGAGTACCCACTCGGTTTTGTGGAGTAAACGACAATGAACTACAAGGACTGGGGGAAGGAACCCTCTTAAAGACTCTCCTTAGTTAGAAAACTAAAGGGCGGCTGTTCCTTATTTCTCAAATAAGATATCAAAAAATGACGATTAACTAACGTTGCGCAGAGCGTTAATTAACCATACCCTATTTGGTAGTAGACAATCAGAAAGATAAAAGTAAACCTTGAGGCCTGGGCGAGTAGGGGTCCTGTATAAGGCTGGTAAGAAATACTTGGCAGTGAATTTGTACAGACGTTTAACCTTCAGTACCACGCGAGTCTTATTATGGAAACAACGATAACAAGATGGTGTAGATAGCGCAAGACCCTTAATGATTCACGAGTTACAAAGAATGAATAAACGGGACCATATTTTTAGCAACACGAATAAAACTGTATGCCATATAAAGGGGTATAGGTGTTATGCAACTCAAGTCATAACAGCTCGATGTATGTCCCTGTAACAAATCACATTTTTTTTTATTATCCGAACGGCAAAATATCGCTTGGTGCTTATATCCAACATCTCTTCTTTTTTTTATTTATTTATCCAAACCCACTGCAATTCTAACCTTCAAAGGGCGCTCCTTAATCTCAGCATTTAGAGATCAAGGATGGAAAGGAAATGACTCATGCCAGAGAAGTCACAAGAGTTCCGACAAAGCATATTTCCTTCATAAAGCCAAAGGAAATTAATAGTATGGTTCTTAACAAATATCAATGAAAAATAATAGCGAAACCTAAATTATTTCCTCCAACCGATGGTCATACGGCAAACTTTCATACGTTTCCTCGGACATGAGAAGACAAAGATAATTATGTAAAGACAGAGAAAAGCACGCTGGTAGGTTTAAGATTTCACTATAACATAACCCGCTTTAAAATGTCAGAGAGAGAGAGAGAGAGAGAGAGAGAGAGAGAGAGAGAGAGAGAGAGAGAGAGAGAGAGAGAGACGTTTTTCGAAAGATTATCCTTATTAGCTCTACCAATTCCAAGTACCGCATTAAAAACCAGGGTTTTTACAGTACGAAGTCTTGCCTCTTAGACGTTTTAAAGCAAAATTTCCAAAGTATCAGCTTTTATCTATTTCTTGACTTCGACATTTTAGAAAGCATTAATTACCCTTCGAAGGATACCAACATTTTGTAAGCACTCATAAAATTTAAGACCTTCCACATAATACCCGTTTATTTTCAAGAGAAACTGAATCAAGTTAATGAGGTCTTTCGCGTAGTTAAAGGCAACACTGGAGTGGAGACACTTAACATCACTTCCTTTCACTTATGCTTTTCTTAAGTCTCCTTAATAATTAGTCATAACTTTCTCGTAATTTTATTCTGTTGGAACTTGGCACAGGTTCTAATGATTTTTCCTTTTATTCCCGTTATGGATAACTGGTACGCGCACACTACAAAGATGTCGGAAATAAATATGAGGAAGGTGTCAAGTATCGACCCTAGCGACAATACATGATGTCCCGAAGCTTGGACTAAGGGTAACCCCACTCTGCGGATTAACATAAAGGGCTGGGCCTGCGCTGGACGATAATCTAGCCTTGGAATTTATTACTCGTAGATCAACGTTGGTACACACACAAAATGAATATGGATAGACACTGCTTTTAATCATAGTTATTGTTCCGGGAAATATTCCTGTACCAAAAGCTACCTTCTTTCCATACCTATTGCTGTACTGACTTATTTTTTATGCATAGTCAAGCCATTTTCTGGAGCCATTCTCACCAACATGCAGTAATACTCTTGCGTAAAAAATATATATATCTTAGTTTAACCAGACCACTGAGCTGATTAACAGCTCTCCTAGGGCTGGCCCGAAGGATTAGATTTTATTTTTGAATCTTTACGTGGCTAAGAACCAATTGGTTAGCTAGCAACGGCACCTACAGCTTATTGTGGAATCCGAACCACATTATAGCGAGAAATGAATTTCTATCACCAGAAACAAATTCCTCTTGTTCTTCACTGGCCGGTCGGAGATTCGAACTCGCGACCAACAGAGTGGTAGCTGATAACGGAACCCGCTCACCCAGCGAGGAACTTACTCTTGCGTAATTGACCTGAAAAACTTAACCTAAATCCTGTCCACCCCTACCCCCGCGTGTAGAAATGGAATAGATACTGGCAAGATACATACAACAACGAAATAAAAGTCGTTCGTCATAAATGCACGATATCTCACCGTCATCAGAGTTTTTGTTCACAATTTTATCAACCCTCCCACATTCGCTCACCGAACGACTTGTACATGTGTTAAATGACCCTATCCCCGGTCAAATAGGGTCATCTTTTATTGCTGTATCTGTTTTAAGAACAGAATCAATCATCTTACTTCCCTAAGATGTCTCTAGTAGTGGTGGCTCCCTGGGTCAGCAAATTCCTTCTCCTTTGTCGACTCCTCTCACTAAACCTATTCTTAAAAAAGGCCTGCTGGAATTAAACACTGAAACACAAAACTAGACTTTATTTGTAAATTTAACGAAAGTGATTCTAGACCAGTTAATACTAGTGACTAACACCCTGGTCACCAAAGAAGTAATAAGGTTATAATTATTCTAGACCACAATAAATGTCATATAGTATGTAATGAATAACACCAATTCCGAAATATTCATCCTCTCAGGATGAACCCAGAATTCCTGTTGAAAGAAACATCATATATTAAAACCTGAAATGGTGTTAAAAGACATTCATAATCAAAACAGAAAAATGTACAATGGAGAATAGAACAGGAAAATGCACAAGGGAGACAGCGGGATTTCACTGCAGCACTACTAGGTCTTTCTACAAAATGTCTGGAAAAGATATGTGTTCATGAGTTATGGTACTCACTTTCAATGGCAACAAATAACAGATTTTCCAGTGGCGATCTTACAACACTTCACCACTAACCAAAACAGACCCAATCTCAAACGAAGTCCCCCTGCAAGAGTCTATCCCCCAGATAAAATACCATTAAGGAGTGCAACACACATACGCACTCACAATGTCTCAATGCACTTAAATCCTGATCATCGCCAGGCAAGCACAAATGCATGCGTCAGACATCTCACTGTATCCAACTGTGCAAACCTCCAACGTCGAAACAAATGCACCTGCAGGAGAAGTATAACCGACAGGCCAGCACATAGTTCGTCAAAAGTCATCCAAGACCTAATACGTGTTCGTAAAAAGCTGTTCCTCAAAAATGCTTGGGATGCCAACGTCTTGTTACCGCAGTCATTCTCGAATTTCATTCATGCTGATCGAGGTGGCAAACGTTGTTCAGGGAACCAGTATACAAGTCCACATGCTATCATATCGTTTCAGTAGTTAGCCGAAGGACTAACGAAGCATTCGTTAACAACTGCCTCATCAACTGTTACGCATTAAGTATGTTATCGAGAACGTACTCACTCATCATGAGGACAAGGTCAGACCGAACCATTTACCATAAGATTATTCCGCTTTTTTTCACATACATGTTTAGTATTCGTAAATATATGAATGTAAGATTTTAAAACTGTGGTTTATTTGCTGGTTTTACCTTGACGAGTTATGAGCGTTTCTCTCGCACTTTATCAATTTCACGGTTTCAGTTCTTGGGCTTTTGTCAATTTCTGCTCAATACTTCTTAAATTGAGGTCTTCATTCAAATGAGTCAACAGAGCACTTGGTATTAAAACAATAAAAGTGACAACTATGAACAATTCTATGGAAAACAATATATGGTAGAGCGTCTCGTGTTCAGTAATAAATAGTATTTACTCGTTGCGTAAGTTACCGCAAAAACCAGCGTTATATAATATAATCAACCAATTTTTATTTAAACGACAAAAAACTATTAATTATTAGATCTCAACTTTAACATCTACGTCCCCTGCACTCTGGCAATGAGAAAATCTTTAGGACCAGCCTTTACTTGAGAAAAACGAAAACTACTCTATCTTTCCGCGACTTTAGGTACAAAGTTTAAAACGCAGTAACAGGTTCATAAGGATAAACCTCATTTATGTGAATATAACTTCCCAGAAAACTGTGATCACCATTAAAAAAAAACTTTCAACAACTTAATGAACATGGGAAAAATTCAGAAAAAAATCGAGGACATAAGACGCCCAATCTGACTGAAATTAGTGAAGATATTCTCTCGCCCACTATGCCTCCAACTGGGTTCCGTTCCTCCACTTTCCCTCTGCCATTCAAGAAATGACAAAACTCGCCCAAGTTTCCCCATCAAGAGTAAGAGCGTGTAAACGACGGAAGCGAAGATTAAGCCTAAAACTCTTCGAGCCAGACTTTGTAGGGAGACAGATACAAAGTGCGGTAGTAAGGAATACTAAGGCGGTCGGGAATCTTGGATGTATGATGCTGTAAAACGACCGTAAGCATGATGGCGTTTACACGTACGGTGGTGGGGTGGTGGGGTGGGGTGGGGTGGGGTAGGAGCTGGAGCCGACGAGAGCATTGGTCCCTTCTGATTGAGTACGAGTAGACAATGGGGCACCGATGAACAATATAATGGAAACGAGCCAATTGCCCAAAAGCTAAAAGGAAACAAGCCCGCGGCGCACCTCTCTGATGCATATGTAGAATATAAAAAATTATGGCATTTACATTTTGAGGGAAAGTAATTCCGGGTTTCAATAGAAAAAATTTTCCCCTTTGGTATTGTAATAATAAAACTATTGGACAGACAGAAATCTGCTATGTACTTCAACTGCAATTAAATAAAAAAAAAAAAAAACACTACGTTATTGACTGTGGTGAGATTTCGTTTTCGTCTTTTTAGCTCGGCGCAGGAGCTGAAGTGACACAGGTGCAGCCTTGGAGCTCCATCATATTTTAGTAGTTTGAAATCTCAATCGTCAGTTATCAAAGTATGCAAGAATAAATTTGGAAGTTGAATAAAATTAATAATTAGAAATATCATGCATTCATAATAACGTGTAATATCAATAACAAATAATAATAATAATAATGGAGAAAATGCATTCATAATTTTAGTCTTATTAGACAAACATAAACGAAGTGTTACCGTACTAAGAAAAATAAGAAAAATGTCAAAAAAGTGGCCAGGAGAATACGACATACTGAGTAAAATCGTGTAAAAAAAAAGTCTTCAAAACATTCAAGGCTAGTTCATGTATGTCAAACCATGATTAAGATCTCGCATGGTTGCTAATCTTTCCGATCTCTTTCTATAGCAGCTGATTCTATATTTAGAAATGAACTTAAGCAGCAATCCTAGGCATTTGTTTGATGAGGCTCTTTAATAACATGGGTAATAAAATTAGAATTATGACTCTTATCACAGCATCTCGTCCACTTATCTGTTCCAGTTTCTTAAATATTAACCCATCTGTAAATAGATTGACACCGTGAGGAGATTATACTTGCACTGATATCTAAATCCGGTATACACACACACACACACACACACACAAACACACACATATAAGTGCGCGTGTGTGTATGGCAAAAGTTTACGGTGGCAAAACAACAAAATTTCCTCGGTACAACTTAGTTCTTTAGCCCTCTTTTCCAGAAGTCATTGATTCAGATATGATAACTTGTGTTACTTCAAAATCTTAATTGTTACTCAAAATCTTAATTATGAAAATAACTCTAGGATTCTCAAATGAAAAATTGAGTTTACACTGCAAATGACAAGAATCAGTGGCATACTGCCCTCTAACGTGACGGATTTGGATTAATATCGTGAAACCCATATCCTCAGCTGACGCATGGTACCCTGCGGGACCACATATTACAGCCTAAGAGAAAAATATAAATAGCTGATTAGGCATACAAAAGCAACCTTGAAAAAAAAATTGGCAGCAGTCAGTATGAATAATATTTAGGCCAAAAAAAAGGCACTGTGTTTGTAGAAGTACAGTCGTTAAATTATCGTAATTATAAACTTCAACTCGTAAACTCATCTCAGTTATGGATAAACTCATCTCAGTTATGGATATCTAAGTTTAGTTCCACGTTGGACGCGTCGGTAGAGTTCTCGCCTAGCACTCTGCTGGGCCCGGGTTCGAGTCTCCGGCCGGCCAGTGAAGAATTAGAGGAATTTATTTCTGGTGATAGAAATTCATTTCTCGGTATAATGTGATTCGGATTCCACAGTAAGCTGTAGGTCCCGTTGCTAGGTAACCAATCGGTTCTTAGCCACGCAAAATAAGTCTAATCCTTCGGGCCAGCCCTAGGCGAGCTGTTGATCAGCTCAGTGGTCTGGTTAAACTAAGGTATACTTAACTTTCCCTACAATTAAACCTGGGAAAGCCAAGTGCATTCATTGCAACATTCACCATCTAATTACGGAATCAATAACAAATTCTATACTTGAAAAATCTTTCACCGACTAACAATTGCTCGAATACCGAAAAAAAGCCTCATTGGATACATGTAAGCAATACACTAACTTAAACTTCACCATTCATTACCATGTAACTTGAACTCTAGCTACTCTGTGATATCAGTTCCCTATTGTTTTAACGTTTGTACAAGTTCAGTTCGAAGCATGCTCTCCTGTTTCATGGACAAAGTGGCCCCCGTATCAAAAATTGCAAACTATAAATGGAGTACGGGATTTTAGATAACACCCTTCCCCGAAAAAAAAACACCCTTCCCCGAAAAAAAAAAAAAAAAAAAAAAAAAAAAAAAACTGAGATAGGGAGAAAGGCCATGTTGAAACTGAAGGCCAGACCCGGGAGGATCCGTTAAGCCAGGCATTTTTGCGAATTTCGTCGTTTTTCCGTGAAAGACTTTATATTATCCATCAACTTTTCCTGAGAATCATAAGTATGAAACGTTTTTCTTGGCAATTTTCGTCATCATCATTTTGGTGAAGTACCACGATAGCATTGCTCAATACAGTAAATTTATGATCTACCTACTGTATCCTTGCAGAACCATCTTAGTCGATTTACGTCTACTTTTCATTGTAACATTTTACCTAATGTGATAAAGATAACAATAATACTACAAATAGGGTCTGCCATTCGGGTGCGGCCAACCAGCCGCCAGTCAACTTATCTATGGATAATAATAAACTTCACCTACTGTAGAGATGAAGCCATGGAGCTATGAAACCTCAAGCACTATATAGAGACAAAATATGGGAAGTACTCTGCCTTTCTGCCGCTACCCCCTACCATAATAACGATGAAATTTTTTATCAACTTCTCATCTTCATTGATATTATATTTACAAACATTTGGGCATCAACTGAATTATTATTATTATTATTATTATTATTATTATTATTATTATTGCACAGAAAGAATTATTATTATTATTATTATTATTATTATTTTGCACAGAAAGAAGTATTTGCAATAACAGAAACCCAACTCCAAATTCTACTCTAATTCAACCAAACAGACTGACTTCTACATTGTCAAAGTACAAATAAATGATGTCATTTCAAACACACACACACACACGTGTGTGTGTGTGTGTGTATATATATATATATATATATATATATATATATATATATATATATATATATATATATATATATATATATATATATATATATATATATATATATATATATATATATATATATATATATATATATATATATATATATATATATATATATATATATATATATATATATATATATATATATATATATATATATATATATATATATATATATATATATATATATATATATATATATATATATATATATACATATACATATATATACATATATATATATATATACATATATACATACACATATATAATATACATTATATATATGTGTGTGCGTGTATGACCAGAGCAAATGTATAGCTCAGTGTCATTACTCCAGATATTTCTGAAAATTTTGGGGAGAGGCAGGGGAATGGTAACGAGGGGTGGGAAGGGGGGTTAGATGAGGGCAGAAACCCTAACATAAGAACTTACAATTTAACAGATGCTTTAGGTATCTTATGATCACATGATGTAGACAATTAAGTTCTTGCACATCCCCCAAACACACGCACACATCTGCACACACACACACACACACAGTCATATATGCTGCTCTCGTCTCTTCGTCCTCTTAACATACGGATCAATTTCCCTTAAAGACAGGACAGCAAGACTGGAAG
The DNA here is from genome assembly GCF_040412425.1 of Macrobrachium rosenbergii. NCBI lineage: Eukaryota > Metazoa > Arthropoda > Malacostraca > Decapoda > Palaemonidae > Macrobrachium > Macrobrachium rosenbergii. Next base: position 83,274,967 of record NC_089742.1, on the reverse strand, counting down.
TTTGGTAGGGACCCCACTTACAAGGTGGTAGTTGAACGCAGTTTTGAGAGAAGGGTCAAGGCAGGTAAACGAATTAGCTTATATGGAAGATAAGCATTTTAGTTACTGCATACCCTTGTCCCCAAGACCTATATCCCAGTGCTCTCCTTTTTTGCTGGTTCTTAATTGTTTTTCAGGATCGTCGGGCGACCGCTCCTCGATTCTCGCCACTTCCGTGGCTTGAAGGGATATAGGATGAAACAACATCCAGAAACCGGCCGAGAAACGCCAGTTTCCTTGACAGTTCCGCTTCAGTCACTCTTTCGAGCAGACCTGTGATCTGCTAGGTCCTGAATCTCGGGCCATGTCCCTTGGTCTTGGCACGTTGCCACACTGGTTTTGAGGGCACAAGTGGCCTAGCAGCAAGCTGCCATCCGTTGTTAAGGAAGACCAATTGGATCAACTGGACTTTGCAATAGTGCACGTTGCAATCTGGATTTGTCCAATAAGCCTGAATTTGCAAATGAGAACCAGTGTCTATTCCTCTCACTAAATCTCTCATTTCTTTTTCCTTACACTTCATCTCCCAAAGTAAAACCCCTTGTTTAATACCAGTATGTGTGTTCCCCATATGAATTAAGTTTATTCAAGAGATAATCCTTTGCTCGGTGACAGAGTAAATCAGCCCTCCATGGTGATAGATTATTGCAAGTGAGAGAATCTTTCAATCATGAAGGCTTACCTTCAAGTTATTGTTTCATAAGAAGAAAATTCAGCAAGAAGCCTTACAACATACACCCATCAACAATGAATCTACGTTTATTAATACATATCAAGGAAGTGGTTGCTGTTGGCACCAGCGTTGTCGGAATCTTGCCTCTTTCTTGAAAGGAGCATAATCTATCTTTACCAAAAGGCCCTTCCACACTCAAATCCACCAAGCCCCTCCCGCCCCTCCTTCCGAGAAGCACTGCGTCCGAAGAAGTGAGTGATGTGATCATCCTCTCTATGACAATTATGTAAAGTAAGAAGAGACTCTGCCTCCGGATAAGTGTAAAGGGCCTCATATCTCACACCTCCCGGCAGAGTCATGCTGGATGATGATGAGGGAGCAGGAGGAAGTGGGCGAGGAGAAGAGAGGAGGGAATGATACGTATATGTAGAGGGAGAAGTCTGGAAAATATTTATAATGTATAAGAATACAGAAGGGAGAAGAAGAAAGTGAGGTCAGTTCCGACTAGCTAATATTATCCGTACCCTTTGATGAAGGACAAAATGGTCCATAATACAGAATGGGAGGAAAAGGATTACATGAAGCCTAACGCCGAGGTATTCACAAGAGAGATCCAGTAAAGGAAGCGAAAAAGGTGAATTATTGACGATTTGGGCTCTGAATGTATCGCCTTTCATTTAGGAGACAATGGCTTAAAGAATGAAAAATTGCATGCAATTTTTGAAGCAAAAGAGAGACTCAAGAAATCTTAAATGATTTTAGAATTCACAAAAACACACAGATGGTTTGTATATAATTTGTCTATTTATACACAGTGACCATTTTACTATTTATATGAATTGTATATGCTATAGAAAGTGTAAACTCTCATTACGTGAATAATTTTTAAAGAGTATAAAAGCAAATTCAATTGATTAATAGAATACCCAAATAAAAGAACGGTAATCCCATTTTTCGAAAACTCTGGGCATAAAGAAAAGTGGTAAAAGACCAGACTACATTTTTAAATTCTCCAGATGCCTGAAACTGAAGGACGGGTATGATGCTTTTTACTATAATAGATAAAGCACCTGAACAGTTTTTATTTACTCTCTCTCTCTCCACACACACATACACTTGTGTGTTTGTGTGTGTTTGTATGTGTATCAAGGGGTTGTGCGAAGGGTATGTACAAGCCATCACCATCTTTCATTATAATCTCATTTACATATGGAACTTCTATAATATCTTTTATGCTTTTAATTTATGAAATGTAGGTTGTTAAGCCAAGCACGAAGACACATTTGGCCATTCAACGCTAAGACTGAAAAGTGGGAGCTGGAGTGGTTGGACAGTATAGAAAAGAGATTCAGAAAATAAATTTAATTCAAATTCCAATTCAAAACTTTATTCATATGAATTCAGTTAGTAAATATATACAAAAAAATATAAGAATACAAGCATTGGTAAAATAAATCATCCAGTGGGTCTCACGACCTGATAAAATCAACTAATACACAAACAATCTAAAACCTCTTTCAGTTGTACAAAACTTAAGATACATGAGCTAAAATCTTCTTTACAGTCAATAAGTTCTTTTATTACTAATATTTTCCATTCCTCTTCTGAGATTATTAATCTGTAGAATTTCCTTCTAATTTTATTATTGCTTATACACAAAATATCATTATCATTTACACCAAAAACATTTGACATTGTTGCAGAAGAACTTAAGAAACAGCTGTGCATCCTACTTAAAATCTCCAAGGATGGCGTCAAAGTTGACAATGGTAGGATTAAATTACAATGTGTTCTTTCGTTTATACCTTAGAGCCTGCGAGAGCACACCCTCCAAACTCTGTCCAGATCTCTCATACCAGTCGTCCGTAAATTACATAAATTAGATCCATAAAAACTGGCACAATTCGTATTGAAAACTTGGATTCTTGCATAGACCGAAAAAAGATTAAACTGAGACATAATGACATTTGTTCTCGTTTTAATATCGGTGACTAGAGGTTTTCCATCAAATGTATTTATTTTATTAGACAATGTGACCCAGATACTCTTATTAATTATTCTGAGTCTTACTACATAACATTTTTTATATCGAGACTATTGCCAAAAATAATCTCAAATTTATCTGGATTATATGAAAGTCCAAAATCCGCACCAAACCTTTCACATTCGTCAAGTAAATACTGCATTGATGTACGAGTTGGTGCTAGTAAAATGACATCATCAGCATTTATAAAAATACAAGAGCAGGTATTACCTAAATAACACCCAACTCCAGCCGTAGTAACAAAATTAATAAGGCTATCCATGTAAAGAGCAAAAAAGGGGTGACATGACTCCTCCTTGCTTAACCCCATTTCTTACTGTACAGCAAATTTGTCAGAGTATGACTGGCTCCATTTAAGCTGTCCCTCTATATGCGTTTACATATTTTATCAGGAGTCTTGTACCAAAGGGACACAGACCACGATCGATTAGAATTTTTGAATAGCTTATCGTACATTCACCCTATCAAATGCCACTGAACAGTCGAGCAGAGTAGCTATCAAACTAGAACTACGTGAAACATAATATGCAAATGGTTTCCATTACAGTGAATGTACAAAGCGAGGTAGAAAAGTTCTTATAAGCAAACTGATAGTCTCTTGATTTAAATATATCTTTAAAATACTCAATAAGTATATAGTATAAGATTTTACAAAAACTACTATTCAGCGCAACTGCTCTGTAATTATCATAATTTGATATGCATTTTCTTTTATTTTAACCAAGAGTGAAATGTGACAAGGTAAAAAATGTCATTGGTCACTCCATGACGTAACATTAGTCAAAAGGAATGATACAAAAATAAATAATTTCTTTGGGGGCTTCAATAAAGGAATCGCTATTAATGTCATATGCATCGTCTTTTCTTCCTTTATTTAGTTTTCTAATAGCCGACTCCACCATTGGAGTGATCGAGTGAAGGTGTAAATTATTATTACCTGAATACTTCTGACAGTCTTTGAGTATAGTATGCTGCCTTGCGTCTGCAACAAAAGTGAGGACAATGTATTGGCAGGCTGTTCACTGTATAATGACTTACATTTTTCTTTGAAAATCTCACAAGCATCTCTACCTGTTTTTCAATCAATTACATTTGAACTTAATTTTGGATCGAAAAACCACGCCAGTTTCCATTCATCAAACTTATAGCTACCTTTTCTCGCTTAATTTTATTTTTTATTTTGGTTCTGTTTCTTTGTTTTAACTGCTCAACCCAGTCACTCACTGGGCGTCCAGAATCTTTCCAGATATTGTGCCAAAAAATGGACCGATCCCGAAAATGCCTCACTATCCTCCCCTCTGAAGTACCTCTTGTACGTCTTCTATCATTATTACATCTAACGTCATGACTATACCCACCACTCCTGTTATTATTTATTATTATCAGTGATGACATTGTTGGATTTCTTTTCAGAACTTGGAATACGAGACTTAGCTGGTAACTACATGACTTCACTTATATCGAGCATGAAGCTAAAAAAGGAGATTAAGGAGAAAGATCTAAAGGTGAAACTGGGAGAAATCTCCACAGCTGCACTAGGATGGAATAGTTTAGAGAAAGGCTGGACAGCAAAACCAGAAAAAATGAAGAGGGAATGGAGGTAGGGTAAAAGGCTAAAATGATGGTGCACCTAAGGGCCGAAGGGAAAGTGTAAATACCCTTTTCAGTAGTGCGTACACTTTACCGAGGTATGGTAATAGGTGGGGTAACCTTGCAAAATATGTTGCACTACAAACAATCATCAAAATAAAAAATCTCACAAAGTGAGAGATCTTTAAATGAAAAGCATCTTTATCAGCAAGGGCACTGATGAGCAAAAAGCTTGCCTAATATGTAAAGTGACTAAGTAACAGACACAAAGCATCACTTACACAATTCTTATTTGTGGAAAGCATATTTTTTTCGTATCCTCATTTCAGTACATGGAGGAGGGAGGGATACCACACCTGGCCGGCTTAACTAATCGAGCAAGTGAATTTCAGCAGTTCCCAGTATAGCAACAGAAAATATATTATGAAAAGCGAAAAAAATTACTATTGGTCTCTGGAACTTTCACAACTTTTTAAGCTATATTTATGAAAATAAATCCTTCAGTTGTCCTGCTTATTTCTGTTGACATGAAGAAATGCTTACTGAACCTAACGAAAATGCGGTCAAGTTTTAAAAGCATTAAGTTATATCGATAACATTCACACGTGTCAGCTATCTCATAGGGTGCTACATTACCATTCACACATATGAAAAATATTCGCAATATACAAAACAGCACAAACATAAAACGAAAAGTTTAAAGGAACATTAACATCCTCAGTAATCCAACATCTGCGCATATGCTGTCTGAAGACGTCCTCATTATCCACGCTGTCACATTCTACACATCAAAAATGGCACGAAAATCGCCACAACTCTGCAATCCCAGAAATTTTACAGAGGGGACGTATGTGACGTGAATTCAACAAAAGATTCCCAGTCAGAGAAACGAACAGCTAATTATAACTAGCGAATATGCAGAAGAAACTTCCTCGCAGATTCTTCGACGAAGTTGAAATTGCAGCTCGACAATGTATGCATTGGCTTCCTATCTCGCAACTGAATTCCAGCTGAAATTTGCTTCGCTATTTGTGTAATCGGGAATCAGCCATCCGTTTCTGGCGGGAATTCGGCTCGACGATTGCCAATTACTTCAAATGGAGCTTACATCGGAATTAAAGATAGAGGTTCCCTCTTGTGCATTGAGATTTCTGTCTTGCTGATTCAACGAAGCTTTCTTAGAAGGAGACCGTCATTGGGTTATTTTGATTTAGTCATATGACCGGACTGTGCGCCTAATGAACTTCATGGTAATTCTGTAGTAATGTTAGCGTAGCAAAACCTGTAAAAGGAATTCCAAAACTCTCATGGAATAAACTGTGATTTCATTCGTTGGCGAGGACGAGCACCATCCACTCAAAGTACATATCCCTTATTTAATGCACCTTACTGTCTGTCTATTGTATTTCGTTCCCTCAATACCTTAAAAACCAAACCAAACAAACACACAATGTTAACTTAAAACATGAAGAGGGGTTAAAAAATGGAGGCACACGCAAAAAGCTGAACCTCAAAACGTGTTCAATAATTAAGTGCCATAAAGTCGATTTGTATGGATTGGTATTTTTGACCAGATTTCATGCTTTACTTTATCCCAAATTTTTTTCCCGTAGCCCAAACAGTTCGCAATGTTTAGAATACTAACAGCATGAAAAAGGACAAAAAATATTACGCTTTTTCTTGTATTCATATCAAGTCCTAAAATTACCTTTTAATTTTATTTCAAATACTATGATGTGACACTGCAGTAATTCCCTTCTGCATATGCATAGGTCTATATCTATGTACATCATGTCGCACCCACGTGAAGCACAAGAGAACTCATAACAATTCTTTATTCTCTTTTAAGTTTGGAAAGGTTACATTTGCCTTGCACTGGAATATGTACCCTATTATAAATATCAGTTCGAAACAAAAAGAATGAACGAAGCATGGTACTACTGTACAACGGAATTACTGACAGGGATGAAAAGGGACCATCAAAGTTTATTCCAAAAAGGTTCAGAGATATTTCACTTTCTCCCTGTATAGTTATTAAATTTACAGCTAGGAGACTGGTAGATATAAATGCAACTGACAGTTTTCCAAGTACAGCAATATATGGCATCTCTCTGACCGTGAGCACTCTTTTTATTTTCCATTTATCTGTTTCATTAAAATTAGACTATAACACAGTGCACTGGGGCACATAAGCCATCCAGCGTTACAGATAGTGAAAAGAGGCAGCTGAAATGGTTGGCCGGCAAGAGAAAGAGATCCAGAAAATAAATGAGATGAAATACAATCTAATGGTGGAACCGGGAAATAAATCCACACTTGCACTAAGAAGAAACACAGTAGTTAGAGGTGTCGGTCAGTATAACTGAAGAAAGGAAGCGGGAATAGGGGTCGAGTAAAAGGCCAAACAATGGGTGCAATCAAGGGGGTTTTGCAAAAACCCCTTAGTAATGTCTACAGTAACCCGGGTGAGGCGCACTGGCTTTGAAGCTTCAATACTTTTGGTGCTAACCGTGTTATTGGCATCTGTCAGTTTTTCATGGATTTAATTTTACTGTTCTTTTTATATTATTTCACATATAGGAACAATAAAAACTGTAATACACAGAATGCAATATGAATCCAAGTTTATCTGTTCTGTTAGCAAAAAAATATTTTTTTGTAAAAACAATCTACAAGTAATGAATTGAACGTTTAACTACCATAAAATCTTTTAAATAATATAATACAAGTACGATATAACTACGAAATTATTTAAATATTGTTGCTATGTTTAACTGTACAGGTCCAATTATAATAATAGACGGAGAAGGAGAACGTACTTAAACGCATACCGTATCTAAACTGAAAAGTTTAGAATGAAATAGACAAGTTACGCTATATCAAAAATATTTGAAGTGTATGTATTGCGACCAATTCCTTTCAGCTGGTCCTGGAGTTTGCATTATCTTTTTGGACTTTCCCTTTCAGCGTATACCAAAATATTTTTTTTCTCACTGTGGAAACCAGCCTTGTATAGAGGCACTGCTTTGTGTAACTGAATGCATTCTAATATGATCTTTACTTTGTTTTTCTTACTGTTTCTTTTCGTATTATATTTCTTATTTATTCGTTTTGTACTTTATTTGTTTTTAATATTACTATTGTGCTTTTAGAATACTATTATATAATTTACATACCCATTCTTTCCTGTGCATTCCAACATATGCTCTTCTTTTTACAGTCTGAAAATGACTCGAAAGAGTCAAAATTTTGCATATAAAATTTAAAAACGCTCCGGATACTCCCTGCGGTTAAAGTTCATCATGTTGAGACTTCCTTAAGCGTTCTCTCTTTCTACCAGAATAATAATAATAATAATAATAATAATAATAATAATAATAATAATAATAATAATAATAATAATAATAATAATAATAACACATAAAATGGCTATGCCCAATGTTATTTTAGAAAACTGCTTCCTCCTAGCAACCTATAGTTTGGTAATTCAGTTGAAAAAGTCTAATTCATATGAAAGGAACTGAGGGAGGTGCCTTCATTTCTTTACTTCAGTTGTCTAATATGAAAAAAAATTAACTTATCACTTATGTACAACAAAGTAATTATAGCTTTCATTGCAGACTCCCTTCAATCCCCAAAAATTCCTCCTCAAAACCCCATTGCCACCATTAATCTCCGTAGCCTGTCTTCTTCTTCTGAAATTCTTCTCTGAAACTTTTGATTCTTGCCTTTTCATAGGACGAGGGTAACTTGGATTTCAGTGTCGTTCTCCATCACCCAGAATCTTGATGTCTATGAGATAAATTATTCCTAACTCCGGGACGAAAACTTTGCCAGAGGGGAGATTACACATCCGGGAAACTGATGAAGAGCGAGAAGAGGACTACTTTCAACGACCTCCCTTTTCTTCTTTTATGATGAAGAGACAGGGTCGGACAAGGCTAGCCATATCTGTCTTGGTCACTACGTGAATTAATGTGCGTATTAACGAACTTCTCTTGCTAAGGGATGGCATCAGTGTCTCATGAAAATCAAGTTATATCATTTAGGAAAAACAGGGGGAGGCCTGGAGTTCCACACTGTAAAAATCCATTACACGAAGGAATAATCAAATCGTTGACCCTCAAGTTTACGACTCCGACGCTGTATCTGAGGGAGTGAAAAGCCAAACATGTGCAAGTGTGTTTGGATATCGCAATCCTCTTCCAAGGTTGACCAATCCAACCCATGCTAAATAAAGTCTCTTATTCATAATGTGATATTTCCCAAAATGTAATCACTTCTTGCCCGTCGTAATACCTTTCTTTCGTAAAATCTCCGTAAAATAGTCAAGAAGTTTTTGCGTAATCCTTCTAATTAAAAAACCAAAGTGAACCAAAAGCTTAATATTCTCTAATTTCATTTGAGGATATAACAAGGCTGAAAGAGGTATGGGGACGCACATTATGAAGCTCTAGTTGATGGGATTTAATAAACTGGACTGAAATTCGGGAAAAGCCTATGCCCTATTCAAAATGAAAGCGAAACATTAGCATGAGTACCCTCAAAATGTACTAAAATAATGAAATCTAACATTAACAACCAAGCATACTGCTGTTAAATATTCCACATATAAACAATGTAAAACTGCAATCATCAGTAGAAATTCATTAATGCAAAGCCAGTTTTTCGTTAAAGAGAGAGAGAGAGAGAGAGAGGGGGGGGGTTCTTGTTATAGGGGATGACTCTAAAGCAATACAAGATGTCACAAATACTCAGCATTTAATTATTGAGACAAGGATAAACTACCTGTTCACGAAACTGACTTCAGCCGATTTACACCCAAAAAGGAGGCTCAATACCAACGCATCGACCATCCGCATCCATGCCGAGTCATTTGCCTCAGTCTTGCAACCACCTCGTGCTTCCTCCTTGAATTTTTGAATAACAAGGGGCCTACGTATGAAGAGCACATAGTAATTCTTTTACTAGCATTATTACATCCATACATTTCACATCTTAACCCCCTTTTTTTTTACACTGCACAAATTTTTCAAAAAAATGCAATCATCAGACTCCCCATCCGCCTATTTAAATTGCTTACATTCATAAAGCCGACTCAACATTTACTTGCACAGTTAATTTCGCTCTCCCTAAATATACCTATTCTCCACCAAATTTTCCCAGATCCCATGATATCTTCTTCACACTGATTATTTTGTGATTCGCCTCTCCTTATGACTTGCTACGGTCCAATGCATTTAGTTGCATATCGCTAAACAAATAAACCACACACATTTCTTCATCATTCATGAACGCATTCATTGCTTTCTTCGCTAAATGGAATTTTTTCTAACTCCTTCAACATTCTCCAAAGCCTCTCTAAAACTTCACCCAATAAACTTGTGTTATCTTCAAACATCAGACACTCCACTCTCGATTCACAGACACTTTTCTCCTCATTCAAGCTTACGCCTAAACCTCTTGCTTCCTTTGACTTATTTTGCTACATCCATAAAATACCTTGAGATAAACTCTCAGCAAATTACCTTAAACATACTTTACAACGCATTTTTATGATATCTGTCATTCACTTCCTAAGCTCCATGTGCGATCCATTCGGTGTTGTTCCGTCAAACAACGTAGTCTGCACTAAATGACATGATAAATTGTGATCCACAAACACTTTACCTCGTCTAAACTTGCCCTACTCTTCACCTGCCAATCTTTCTTTTATTTGTCTTACTCTATAATTAAAAAACCTGAAAAACAAATTCCTAAATTTATTGCGCAACGCTATGTAATTATTATTCTTACACATCTACACACACACAGTATTGTGAACACACACACACACACTATAAAATGTATATATATACATAAATTTATATACATATATATACATATATATATATACATATATATATATATATATATATATATATATATACACACACACACACACATATATATATATATATATATATATATATATATATATATATATATATATATATATATATATATATATATATATATATATATATATATATATATATATATATATGTATGCATGTATGTATATATACCAGGTGTTTTGAAATTAGAGTGCCCCCCTCCACAGAACAAATGGAAAGTTATGAAGTTTTCTGCTATAGCCTATCTCCAAGTACATTATTTTAAGTTTCTATTAAGCTACTTTTCATTTTACATTTCTTCTATTTTCAGACTGAGCAACAGAGTTAGATACAGCCATGGCTAACGACTCGGTCAGATGGGTTGACCGAATCTGGGCTATAACGTTTAGAGAGGCCAGGGATGCTGGCGCATCCTTCATTTCACGTTCCTGGATAGCTAAATACAGTAAAAGAGATGAATCCTTTGTTAAAAGAAACTGGAACAAAAATCCATATGACTGTCATCGCGAAAAGAGAGAGAATCTTGGAAGGCCTGAAGTCCTTTCTCAGGAGCCAAAAGACATCATAGCTGAGGCAGTGGGTAGACCAAGAAAGTCTTTACATAAATTGGCGCCTGAACTAGAAACAAAAAAGGGAAAGAAGAGAAGTTATAGTGCTGTATATCATGAGTTTAAAAAATCTGGTATCAAGCCATTTCATGTTATCAGCAAGCCCAACATCACTCAGCAACAGATGATTCTTCATTTACACAGTCAGGAAGCCAAATCATAAAAATGACATCATTTGGACTGCAAAGTTGGATGATATCAGCGATGATGTGTGCTATCGCCAAGTTGTGAAATTTCCTGAATGTTTGAGAATTTTTCTGTTTCACAGCCAAACGGTTAATGTGGATCATCAAAGAAAAAGGACAGTCATGGAATGGCGAATACTTCAGAGAAACTGTGCTTACTGGTTGAGTATTTCCTTTCCTCAAAGATCCTGAAAATGTGTTATCTGTTGAAGTCGTCACATTTTTGCATGATAAGGCACCATGTTTCAAAGCTCTTCAGACACAGGAGCTGCTTCAAAACAGTGTTATCGATTTCTTCTCGTCAAGTGAACTTCCAGGTAGCTCCCCTACCTTAATGTGTGTGAAAACATTGGTAGTATCTTAGAGGATCGTGTTGAAGCGCACGCAGTGAACTATGACGGTATACCAAGCCTCGATGACCTGCGAAGAGAGGTGACCGAAGTGCTAAGGGAAGTGGTGTTTGAGTCTCAGCTTTTTTGCAATTTGCTGAAATCATACCCATCAAGAATGCAGGTTATGGTACAGGCAGATGGAGGCCACAAAAAATATCAAATACTCAGGAGAAACTTAAATAAATACCTTATTCTGAATTACTTTTGTTATTGTCCATATCAATTTTAGTTTATGGTGTAGAGGGGGGGAGGCTCTAATTTCGAAATACCCTGTATGTATGTGTATATATATATATATATATATATATATATAATATATATATATATATATATATATATTTATATTGCACGTCTCTCCTTGTATGAACTTTATTAATTATAGCGATCACTAGACGTCCAGATTTCTTTACACATTTTGAATGTACTAATCAATACAAGTTTTGAACCTAGTACAAAGCAAATGGAAAAATAAATATAGGAGCCACCCTTCCTTGGTTGGATTGGAACCAATGTATGTGAGGTTTATCTTCGTAGTAGGGAGCTTAGTCCAAAATGCGTGGCTCTTAAATTCATATACATTTGGTAAACGGGAAAAGAATATTATATATCTACATATATATATCTATATATATATATATATATATATATATATATATATATATATATATATATATATATATATATATATATATATATATATATATATATATATATATATATATACATACATTTATACATATATATATATATATAAATATATATATATAATATAAATATATATATATATATATATATATATATATATATATATATATATATATATATATATATATATATATTTATATATATATATATATATATATATATATATATATATATATATATATATATACGTTTTTCCTGGCGATTTAGTTTGAAATATTCTCTGTGAGACAGGTAGCAACAATTTAAGGTAATTTAGCCTTGTGATTCTGACTTCGTGGGTCCAGGAAAACATTAAAAAAGAGGAAAACAAAGAGGAATTTCATATGAGCGTAAGGCTCTTGTTACTGAGGAAAATATTACGTAAAACCCGTGGGCAAACTTGCAGGAGTGTATTTACATAAATAACGTTAGTACGGGAAAGAGGAATGCTAGTAGATTATTCATCCTGAAGGGGATTCCTAAGGGTTGAATGAAATTGGGGATTCCAGACACAGTCCAAGAAGCTTCCACGATATAGGGTCCCTCTGAAATGAGAGATATGCACATTATACGCCAGTAATGAAAATAGACAAAAGAATACTGAATTCGAAGCTGCACTGAGGGTGCCAAGGGGCTTCGATGAATTAATGATAGCTTAGCACTGCTGACACTCGAGGAGCATGGACATTTGACGAGATCCGGTGATTACTGGGTCACAATTCAAGTAAATGTTACGAGACAAAACCGTGACCGAATGGAGGTCTTCCAGAGCACTTTACCATAAGGCAGAGATGACTTGCGACTTCCGAGGGCGAGTTTCTCCACATGTTAGGATGCACGGGCTTCAGTACAAGGGCAATGCGTGGGAATTTCACGAAGGGCCGGGCAATGGCATGTGGGCATCTGGCAGGTCAACGGTGGAGTAAACACGTGGCTCGCGGTCAAAGGGCACGAGGAGAAAGTATACTTTGAAAAGGGCCACGTGGTTAGCTAAGGGCACTGCCAGGGGCAGGTGTTTTGTGACTTCTTCACTCCCTGTCTTCCAGCGCGCATGTGAGGCCGAACATCGGTTTGGTTTCTGTTTTTATCTCCTCCTATGGGGCAGGGGGCAAGTCCAACACATAGGGGGAGTTGAGTCATGTTCAGCTGATGCCCGCGGGGGGGTTTTGCCTGTAAGAAAACGACCAGACAGAAATCACTTTTGCCTCGAAGAAAAGATCTGCTTAAAGGGAGTGGCCTTAATCCGTTTTAAACCCTTGTATTCTGACCGTGCGAAGTCGATAGACAGATGTGTCTATCGATCGAGCAGCTTGCAGTAAATGAAAACAACAAAACAAACAACAACAAAAAAATGGGGGAGGCAATTTGCTAGCGAGTTCTTACTAATCATAATAATATATATATATATAAAATTTATATACATACATTAGTACACTTTATGCCTTTCACTGTTTGAGAGGGTGACATCATTATAAGTTATCTTCTGGCTATCAGCATGTCTCCTATGGGGGTGGATGAGGTTCATAATCTTATGAAATACACATGCACATATATACAGTATATATATAAATATATATATATATATATATATATATATATATATATATATATATATATATATATATATATATATATATATATATATATATATATATATATATATATATATTTATATATATAATATATATATACAGTAAACCCCCGTATTCAAAGTGTTGTCATGATTCGTGGACTCACACATTCGCGGTTTTCTCTGTGGAACATATCTAGTCATTATTCACAGAAAATTTGCCCATTCGCGGTATTTTTCACTGAGATATATTCACTAATTACTGTATTTTCACATAATTTTCATGAATAAATGCACTTTTTGTGATAAAACTATTAAAATACTCAGGTATAAGCATTTTTACAGGGTTTTTTCTTGTTTAAACTATCAAAATGGGCAGTTCTAAGTGTTTTTAGAGGGTTTTAAGTATTCGTGGATTTTAGCTATTTTGACGGGGGAAGGGCCATGGTACGCATCCCCCACGAATACAGGGGTTCACTGTATGTATACATTTATATATATAAAATATATATATATATATATATATATATATATATATATATATATAATATATATATTATAATGTATAAAAATATATAATATATATATATATATATATATATATATATATATATATATATATATATATATATTATATAAATATGTTATATATGTGTGATTTTTTATTTATATATATATATATATATATATATATATATATATATATATATATATATATATATATATATATATATATATATTATATATATATATATATATATATATATATATATATATATATTTGTAATATTATATATACATATAATATACATAGATATATACTCATACATAAACTAGTACATTATACGTATGTGCAATATATATATATATATATATATATATATATATATATATATATATATATATATATATATATATATATAAGGCTACCGTTTATATTGAAGTGTCTTGTTTCCGCAATAACATCCTGACCACTAACAGTAATCTAAGCATCCAAACCCGTCTCTCAGCACCGTCGGTAAACAACCCCTGTCCCTCCCAGCCCCTGGTCCACAATGGAAGGAGCCGAAGGAAGGGTTCCGAGACACAGTTCCTCAACCGCTGTCATTTGCATATGAATTCGGCCTCTGCAAGGCGTAAAGGAAGTGACTGGAAGGAAGCGCTCCCTTCCTCCGCTCACTTGCCAACATATGACTCATTTACTTTCCCGATTCTTTCGCCTTTTTCTTTCGTTTGCGGCCTATGTTCTTACCACTTTATGAACGTCCGCCGCCGAAGTTCAGTGCAGTGCAAGATAATTAATAAAGAAAACAATAACAAAAACATCCCAGTGTCACTCGCAATAGCTCTTTATGTTGATAACACTGTCTTTTACAGAATTCTAACGTTAAACAAAGAGCGACTTGATGTAAAAAAAGGCAAGAACTGCCAAGTAATACTGCAATAGAAATCTTGCGGTTGACGAAAAACATCACCCTCACGGTGACAATTAAGCAATGATAGTGATGTGGTCTCGTGTGAAACACACTACTAAAATGCTGATAATAAAAAAAACAAATAACAGGTAAAAAGGTAACTATTGCAGAAGGACTTAATTATCATCAATTTCAACTTTTCTTCAAGTAGTAAACGGGCACTGCAACAATTATCACGCAGATGCCATCTGCGCTGGTAATTGCTGCAGCGCCAGTTTACATACTTGACGGAATTTACATTTTTGTTGTTTAGTTTGTCTCGTTTGGCTGGAAGCGCTTTTTATGCCTTTCAAGTAATGACGTATTCTCTCTCTCTCTCTCTCTCTCTCTCTCTCTCTCTCTTACAATCATTGAAACATAAGTTCAGAATACAGAGAGCCATTGAGAGGAATGGAAAGGGTTTGAGAGGCCCGGGGTAGAAGTGGCAGCCAAAGCAAGGAAACAGAAGTGTCTGTAGTCTTTGTGCCCAGTTAAAGAGATATGAATATTTCATTTCCTGCTTGGGAAGCTACCGTTCTTTGAAACTCTGTGCATATATCTTAAAGTTTTGTAAATATGGTCGAGATATATATGTATATATATTTATATATATAGGCTACATACTTACATACATACATACATACATATATACATATATATATATATATATATATATATACATATATATATATATATATATATATATATATATATATATATATATATATATCGTCCATATTTACAAAACTTTAAGATATATGCAGTTTCAAAGAACGGTAGCTTCCAAGCAGGAAATGAAATATTCATATCTCTTATACTTCGAGTACAAGGACTACAGACACTTCTGTTTCGTTGCTCTGGCTGCCACTTAGGCCTCTCAAACTTTCCATTCTCACTCAATGGCTCTCTGTATTCTGAGCTTGTTTCAAATGATTGAGAGAGAGAGAGAGAGAGAGAAGAAGAGAGAGAGAGAGAGAAGAGAGAGAGAGAGAGAGAGTCAGAGACTTCTCGCGTAGAAAACTTTTCGTTACATGAAGGGCATAAAAAGCACTTCCAGCCAAACCTAACAAACTAAAACACGAAAATGTCATCCTTTGCGAAGAGGAAAAATCGTGCAAAAGCGAAGTTGTCCAGCGTAACGATCTTTCTCTCTCCTAACTTGACGTCATCACAGAGCTGAAAAAAAGAGAACCATCAATGCCCCTTCACATCGTTGTCTGGCGACTGTACGTAAACTCTCGACACAGACTTCTGAGGGTTCTACTATTATGGCTGATACTTTTGCTATTTTTAACATACAATATATATATATATATATATATATATATATATATATATATATATATATATATATATATATGCATAACTGAATCACGAAAATATGGAGCGCGATGAATATATAAAAGATAAAATCCACGAATAAAGGGAAACACTGGATTGCTGGGTGAGGCCTTTCGACTGTCTGTCGTCCTTTACTTAGCAAGTAAAGGACGGCAGACAGTTGATAAAGCCAGTGTTTCCCTTTCCTTATGGATTTTATCTTTATTTGTATATATATATATATATATATATATATATATATATATATATATATATATATATATATATATATATATATATATATATATATATATATATATTGTTACGTGTGAGGGTCTTGGTTGATCATGTATTATTCAATTTACGTAATTTTTACGGCCCTGCAAACCAAGATTACACGTAACCTGCCACTTGAAGCCAAAAGTTAACCTCAAAGACAGACGTTAATTAGCCAAAGGTCGCCAGTTAAGGGTTATTAACCCTAAAGAATATTTGAGATGAATTTGATTTTAAACGCAACGGTTCTTCCAAACATTCGGACGCGAGGCATACAAAGCATCGAGATTTAACCTGATTTTGCTTACCCTAAATCCTAGGTATTTTACTGGAATAACGGGGTTGAAGCTAACAATATAATAATGAGGCTTAATCTAGACTTCGTAAACACATATACAGTAAGTGGGGGATGAAGGAGAAACAAAGAAATGCGAAATACAGAAAAAGATAAAAGAATGGGCGAAGTTTTGAACAAAAAGCGACTTTACCTTAGGACGAACGTTGTGCACATTTTCAACACCGCCTGGGGAGTTCTTGCAATTGTTTCTTCACTTCACTAATAGGATAATAGACAAAGAAAAGGAGAAGAGGCCCCGTCGGACATGTGGTCTCTCAGAATGCTCCAGTCTCTCTCTGCCGTTCCCTGACCGGCCTGGGTCAAAACAGGCCTACAGTCATGCCTTAGGCGTCTACGCTCTGTTAAAACATTCGCCACGAGAGACAGGTAAAAAGGAAAAAGGACCTTAGGACCACCTATTTTTAAGGCTGATATGGGAAATTTTCCTATAGGGTGGAAGGCCTAACTTACCTATCCCGTTCTCCAACGGACGTTAAGGTTTGAACTGAAGACGCTTCTAGCGTGGGACAAAGCAATTTCCCTGTCTCAGTCAGGCTGATATTTCTATCCCTAAATGTTCGAGGGCGAACAGCGTAAATATTTATAAAAGCTCCCCCCTTTAAGAGGGCCTTCACTCCCTTTTCGGGCGTGAAGGTCTATACTAAGCAAGCTGTTCGCCTCTCGTAGGTTACTCTCCTTCCCCTGAGCAGATTAGTCCTGGTTAGCCTACCTAGCTACAGAACTACCTAACCCTAGATAGGATATGAGCTATAATCACTACTTAACCTAATTCTAATAGTACTAGAAGGTGCTCACGGTTATTATAGGCTACCTCCTACAATCATGATGTGTTTTAGACCTAGCCTAGTGGTACATTCTATGATATTCCCTAGCCTAACCTATCCTAACCCGACCGTAGCACCAACATAAGAGTTAATATTCTAACTAAATCACAACATGGTTTATGTTTAATACAATTAAAAATTACTAGTTAATTCATGAGGGTTGCCTCATATGATAAATGGGTGCCTCACTGAGGTCTTAGGCCATGCGTGTCACGAGCATCGTGGCTCGTTTCACAATAGTTAAGATTACTGAAATTAGTTAGGCTACTTACATGATTACTGCGGCTCGGTGGTAAGTGGAAAGAACCAGGCTACTAAATTGATGTACTGTACTTTAAGGTGGCCTAGGCTAGGTACAAATAAAAGGAAGAGATCACACTGGCTACCTTCTCTGGGCAAGGGGCCAGGATCACTCTTAGATGTTAGGGCACTGTGCCGAGAGGGCACTAGTGCCAGGATGAGCGTATAGCTCGGCAACTACTGGGCTCTCTTCCGCCCCTTCTTCTTCTTCTTCGGTTTCCTCCAAGGCCTATCAGTAGCTGGCCTAGCAGGTGATGAGAGCACCGACTCCGGGGACAGGCCAGAAGGGCTAGCGGGCGCGAAGTCAGGGGCAACTGCAAAAGCTGCGGGAGGACTCCCTACTCCGGCTGCTGCGACAACCGGAGCGAGAGCGATCTCGACTTCTGCGTCCGAGGATGCCAGTTCCTGGTCTTCCAAGGAAGGGGTACCATTTCGATCCTCCAGGGTTCATCCTGGAGTCAAATTTGCAAAGAAGAAGGTTCGGGTGCTGGAGGCTCTCCAGTCGCAATGATCAGCTGCATGGGGAATCCTAAATCTCCCGGAGGAGGATTCGCCTCATGATTTAGACCCGGCATAGGGGCCTTTTCCACTGGTAGCTCAACGTCCGTGGCGGACGGAGTCTGGCACTGCTCAGTGCTCGCAAGTGGCACTGGCAGCAGTTGAGGGTCAGGCATGCCTGACAAGGGGTCCGGAGGTGCAATACCTCTCGGACGACTTGGGTTTGGCTGCGGCAGAGATTCCTGCCCCAGCAGGAGATCGTAGCCTCTCGGTGAGTTTTGTTCAGGGGCGTCCGCTGGGCGTTGCTTGGTTGGGCAGCCCTCCCAATTTGTGGAGTGGTCTGCCCGCTTGCACGTCCTGCAGCGGTACTGCTCCTCCTGAATCTCTCTTCGCGGAGGGGGAGGACCTCTTGGTGGGCCAGCCCTTCGCAATTGGAGAGGGCTAGGCCTGGAATAGTTTGGGTTGTGCCCCTTCCGCGGACCACTTTGGTGGGCGGAAGGTGGAGGTTTGTCATGGTTGAGAGGTTTACATGTGGCCTCTGTGGAGGAGGTAACGCGGCTGCGAAGTGGCGTTGGTGACGGGCTTCCGCAGAGAAGATCCCGACCCAACAAGAAGACCACTCCGGGCCGAATTCCACCTACCACGCCAAGGCGGTGGGGTATCGTGCCCCAAGGTGTCATTACCTGGAGTTGGACCGTAGGAACGGTAATGGTGTGGCCCTCTATCCACTTCATTTCCCACCGGGTTTCTTCGTCAACCATGGCACCGGCTGGCACTTGGGCCCTAGTGATCAGGCTAATGTCTGCCGCAGTGTCTACTGTGACCGGAAGGGTCACGGGCAGGCTAGTGCTCTGAAGAGGGGCCACCGAGATGAACTGGGTTTCCAGTCTCTCGGGGTAAAGGATCCGGTGCGGACCAGCAGCAGAAAATGAAGTGCTGATTAGGTTGACAAATTTGGTGGTGGGGACATGATGTGGACAGGCCGGAGATCCAGCATTGTAGTGGCTAGCAGCCCCACAGGATTTGCACGGGCCTTTTGGATGGGCTCGGTGGCCTGCAGTAACTGTTGGAGGAGAGGGCTGAGCGGATGAATCGGGAGCGGAGTTCTGGCTGGTAGGGTTAGGCTGCTTATTAGTGCCGAGTTTGTATCGGCACTCAGCTTCAGCGTGGCCCCCTTCTTGCAATAGTTGCACAGGGTCTTGCTAGGCAGTCCATTCTTGGCGAGTGGAGTTCGAGAGGTAGGCCGGAGGGATGATTCGCTTCTGAGAGGTGCTATGCGACTGATTGAAGGTTTCCACGAATCAGCCATGCGACAAGCTTCCATAAGTGTGGAGGGCTGTTTATCGTTAAGATATACAGCAAGGGGCCCTGGCACACATTGGAAAAAGGTCTTCTAGCATGGTCCGATTGAAGAGATCCTCAAACGTCGTGCAGGCCAAGGAGTCGAACCAGCGCGTGCCGGACTGGGTTTTGTGACATGCCCATTCCGTCCAAGACCAGCCGACTTCCTTGGCAAGACCTCGGAACCGTTGTCTCCATTTTTCTGGGGTTATCTCGTAGGCCTTGGTAATGACTCTACGAACTTCCGCCATGTTGCCTCTCTGGCTCTTCTCCAGTGAGCGAAGCGCTGCCTTGGCTTTTCCCTCCATATGCTTGGCTAGTATTAAGGCTCTCTCCGTCTCCGTGGTGCTGTAGTTATCGAAAAGAGCCTCGATCTCCTCCAGCCATGCTTCTGGCTCGTCCTCAGTCCACTTGGGGACTAGGGAATTGATGCTCGAAATTGGAGCGTTTGATGCAGCAGGTGTAGGACTGGAGGCTTGATGGCTAGCCATAGCTTCGGCATTCTCCATTTTCGCTCTCTCAAGCTCGAGCTCCTTCTCCTTTAGGGCTAACTCAGTTTCCTTGCAGGCTAACTCATGCTGTCTCCTTCTTTCTTCTCTTTCCTCTTCTTGCCTTTGCTCGGCGTCATACACCCTTGTTCTTCTTCATACTTCCTCTGCTCGGCTTCATACTTCCTTCGTTCTTCTTCATACTTCCTCTGCTCGGCTTCATACTTCCTCTGCTCGAGTCTTTCTTCCTTCTCCCGCTTGGCCAAGTCGTCCACTTGCTCCTTAACCCAGGTGGTAAGTTCCGAGCCGGTGAGACCTGCCGCCGTCCCCAGCCCCAGGAAGGTTTTATAATGCTCTGCTGCCATGGTTCTGGTGGGGAAGGGCGTCTAACCGGGTCGACTGGGCGTACTTGGGCAGCGAGGAAGTGTCTCTTCAATGACGTGGCACCCTTTCAAAAGGTGGCACTGTAGTTTGGGTGTGCCGTGTACAGGTCACACTGGTGGCACTCAGTATCCCTAGGCACTGGTGCAGGTTAGGTCCCAGAAGAACCTTCTCTTCTGTGTTCCCTTTTGTTTTCTTTAGTGGCAACTATGGTGCCAATGTGTTCCTAGGGACCCTCTACTGGAGTCCAACTAGGCTATATGGGAGGAAAGGCACTCTACACCCCCTGCAGAGTGCAACAATCGAATGAGAGAGAAAGGGAAGGTAAAAGAGAGAGAGAGAGAGAGAGATAGAGAAGTAAGCTATTCAAGTGATGACAGTGCTGCAAATTATTGGCACTGTGGAATAAAGTGAATTTGGGTTTTTTTTTTTTCTTTAAAGATCCTCGTGAGTGGCTGGTCCCAGTACCGGCCCCAGTGCTGGCCCCTTCTTTTTCAGAGGGTGAAAACTACTGTTTGCTTCGGTCTGGATAGCAGGCCTCACTCGTGACCGACAGTTTATCACTGTATTGTAATTACTCTTAACTTGTCCTCATCTATTGTGGGACAGAGGTGTTTCTTTTAATTGGTTTATTGTATTCGAATTAATTAGCCTAGTGTCGGCCGTTCTTTCTTTGAAGAGGGTCACGTACACTTAGGTTAGGAATGCTTACTTGAATGAGAGAGAGAGAGAGAGAGAGAGAGAGAGAGAGAGAGAGAGAGAGAGAGAGAGAGAGATTTTCAATCAGCTAATTTCTTGCTGCTTGAGAACATGTAAACAAAGATTTTATACATGCACAATGGCATGGATCTTAATAAAATGATATAGATGCGTCGTCTTGGCTTCCTTAGGGATTACTTTATTATCTTAATTTTCCTGGGAGCCGACGTCACAAAAGTTTATCGTAAAAATTTTAAATTCTCTTTATATGATTTTTATAGTAGGTATTCGTATAGGAACTTGTGGTATTACTCCTAACTAAGGCCTATCTTTCCCTGCCTAAATTATCTTTTGGTTTTTTTTCTAGCTAAGATATTAGGAGGTGGTGGCTCGGGCAGATTCTGGTCACAGAATGACAATAACAAGGTCTTAAGATGGCGGCCAAGGTCCCGTTAGGCCTAAATTTCAAAACAACCTCGGGCGGCGAAGGAAACCCAAAATGGCGTTCTCTCACAAACAGTTCGAACAATTTCAAAAGAATCGCGCGAACACGGTGGAGGAATCCAAGATGGCGGGTATTTTCTTTTTCAAACAAATAAAAAAAAAAAAACAACGCAACAAATGCAGGTATCCAGATTTTACTTTAAATATACCAATCATGCATAGTGTTTTACGTTACGGATGGAAAACTAAATTACCAAACAACTTTTTGTCTTTTGTTATCGTATTCTCACCCGGACATTAAACAAAAGAATGAAAAGAGAAATGCTAGTCTGCCTGCGTAAATTTACGTTGTTGAACGGTACCTTTATTGTAAAATTACTATTTCAGTTCGTTTTACTTCACTGACACGGTTTTTGAATGATTCCCGCTATATGCAAACAATAACGATCGGAATTGCCGACGCGATTTCTAAATTACTTTGTGTACATGAAACGGGCTCCGCTTTTTCGGCCTTAAGTAACGACGACAAACGATCCGAACACGGTAAAATGATTGTCTGCTCGTTATAAATTATGACTCTGCTCTGCACACCCTTCCTACCTACGCTAATTCTCGCTACACTTGTTATTATAACTATTCTCTTTACTGCTTATTATTATGCCTGGTTCCTTGTTTGGAAGAATGAAATGGAGTTCGATATCTGACTTTTATTTTTGGAATTAATGTAATTTAATTTCCTTTTCTCCAGATTCTTTCTCTAAAATGTACTTTAGATTCTACGCAAGGTCGCCAATGTTACGTGTGAGGGTCTTGGTTGATCATGTATTATTCAATTTACGTAATTTTTACGGCCCTGCAAACCAAGATTACACGTAACCTGCCACTTGAAGCCAAAAGTTAACCTCAAAGACAGACGTTAATTAGCCAAAGGTCGCCAGTTAAGGGTTATTAACCTTAACAAAGAATATTTGAGATGAATTTGATTTTAAACGCAACGGTTCTTCCAAACATTCGGACGCGAGGCATACAAAGCATCGAGATTTAACCTGATTTTGCTTACCCTAAATCCTAGGTATTTTACTGGAATAACGGGGTTGAAGCTAACAATATAATAATTAGGCTTAATCTAGACTTCGTAAACACATATACAGTAAGTGGGGATGAAGGAAGAAACAAAGAAATGCGAAATACAGAAAAAGATAAAAGAATGGCAAAGTTTTGAACAAAAAGCGACTTTACCTTAGGACGAACGTTGTCGCACCAACACCGCAACACGGGGGTTCTGCAATTGCTTCTTCACTTCACTAATAGGATAATAGACAAAGAAAAGGAGAAGAGGCCCCGTCGGACATGTGGTCTCTCAGAATGCTCCAGCCCTCTCTCTCTGCCGTTCCCTGACCGGCCTGGGTCAAAACAGGCCTACAGTCATGCCGGCAGGCGTCTACGCTCTGTTAAAACATTCGCCACGAGAGACAGGTAAAAGGAAAAAAAGGACCTTAGGACCACCTATTTTTTAAGGCTGATATGGGAAATTTTCCTATAGGGTGGAAGGCCTAACTTACCTATCCCGTTCTCCAACGGACGTTAAGGTTTGAACTGAAGACATATATATACAATATATATATCTTTTGAACTGTAAGACGCTTCTAGCGTGGGACAAAGAAACACAATTTCCCTGTCTCAGTCAGGCTGATATTTCTATCCCTAAATGTTCGATATATAACAGCGTAAATATTTATAAAAAAAAATATATATATATATATATATATATATATATATATATATATATATATATATTTATATATATTTATATATATTATACAGTATATATATAGATATATATATATATATATATATATATATATATATATATATATATATAAATATATAATATATATGGTCTTTATATATATAATATATATATAGACTGTATATTGTTATATATAAATATATATATAGGGAAAATTTTAGACACAATAGTCCCTCCCATTAGACTCCTCGTCTGTTTCCAAACATTTCTGGTCTTTTTTGGCCTTCAATTGCCCTGTATTCTGTACCTCCCCCTTCACACACACACAATCACATTTACACACACACACACACACACACAGGAAACACATCAGGCCTTTGGATTTTCAGTAAAGTAAAAATAAAAACTGTTCATAGCACTTGAAAATTCACAAAAATGCATCCTCACTTAGCCTTCAAAGACCAAGGGGCTCTCGGTCCTAAGCTGACAAGCTGGGCTTGCACCACAGGACTCCCTCGACCTAACCTGACCCTGAGTGTCATGTATCATACATGCTAGGTTCCATGTTGCTGATTTTCATTCAAAATTCAACATCTTCCTTAGAATCAATTAACGAAGATATGGACGTAAGATAAACCTTTCATAAAATGACCTTAAATATCTATTCCCTTACTGATAAATGAAGAATTATCGTTGTTTGATTTAACGAAATTCAACAGTCTTTTAATGTCAAGAGATGAGACGTTTACCCGGTGGGATGGATACATCCAGGAGTTAATGGTTTTCTGGTTTACTATACTTTTAGAAAAAAATATTTTTCTTTCAATACACCCGATATTTTACACTAAAAGGTTAACAGTCCTCAGCGCGAATGGTTCTGACCATATAACTGACAGAAAGGAAACTGCCAGAATGAATATGTACATGAAAAACTTGAAAGAAATCTTTCTATACATAATCACAAAATACTTCGCAATAATTTAATCATTTTCAATTTTTGTTTCAGCTGCAGCCTAAGAACCGATTCGTCATTTCCAGTCTTCATTTCCATCACAACTCTTGCAACCACTTTTTTCTTTCTCCTTTATCGTGTGTCTATTAACGAGAACTCTTGTAGAATGTAATTACTACTTTTATATTGCAAATTCTAGCATTTATATCGTTTACGGCAACGTAAGAAGTTACATCACGATATTTTTTTTATATTTTGATTTAACCTTTCCTTTTTAAATAGTCTACAGGATGCAATTTTTATTTACTAATCAAATACAATGTATATTACCACGAAAGTCTTGCTAAGCAGAACCTTAATGTCTTTTCTACACCAACCTACAACGATTTCGATCTTACTTCTGGTATATTTTTAGACGAGGATATTTGACCAATGGGAATGAAGTTATTAAGAAAGAATCGACTGATACTTGTCATCGCAGCATATTCGCAGGAAATAAGAGATGTGATGAGATCCTGGTAATTACGAACTTTGTTATATTATGCAGACTGGTGGATCAGAGGGCTTTAGATGGTTTGTTAATATAGAGCGACTGGCACAAGACTGACTAGCTGAGGGCCCAAAACAAAAGAACGAGAAACGTGTGTATAATTGCATCTCTCATACCAGTGAACGGCTATATCTAAAACATGTATAACTATGTTATATCATCTTGTTTCTCTTATTTTTATAAGATAAAAAGAGAAATAGTTAATAATGATTTTTTTACAAAGGAACAGAACAGGGTTAAACGACCACTGAATAAGCATATAAGTAAATGAGAAAATATATTACTACCACTGAGCCAAGAGATTTTGCGGAATAGCAAGTAGGAAATGAAACAAAATTCCATTTGCTAGCGAACAGGCAAACGCTACAAACACATGATAAGACAAGAGGTCGGGAGAAATAAAAGATACATACATATACATTATATATATATATATATATATATATATATATATATATATATATATATATATATATATATATATATATATACATACACACGTGTGTGTACTTATTTACCTCAGATCTTCTAATCATCTAGAATAATAGCACTATACCATAAACAATTTTCATGATGGAAGCAGCAACGATGTCAATTCTGAATCATTCTCAACCATTGAGTCTCACGTACCCAGAAACTACATTAACTGCATATAATGCCCTTATCTATTCCCCATTCATCAACATTAATTAACTTATTTAGATTATGTTCTATGAACAGCTTATTTTATAATTCATTATCAAGTTGCAAGTAAATAAATTGATTATACATCCAATGGTTACGTAATACCTGACATTCGAAAATTCATATTTTTATTTTTCTGAAATCAAAGCAAATAATTTGATTAAGGGAAAACGTAAATAGCTTATTCATGGAAAATAAATCCCTTTTGCAGATGCAAAAGCAGACACTAAATTTTGTTGCACACTGATTAATCTGGCATTCGTCTGATTTATGAACTCAAAATTTAAGTTGAATTCAAAACAATGAACAGACTAATAATTACTCACTATAAAAGCCGCTTTGTTTCATTACCTGACTGCAATGCCCATTTCCTATCATAAATGCTGTAACATACAATTTCACCCCTGAATTATATGTCTGCACAAACATCACTTTTGAATAGGTTACCATTTTCCAAGGTCTCCGAATACTAACACAAACCTTCCATTCAGATAAGTGGAACAAGTCAGTCATTCTAATGATTCATTTCAGTGGATGTAGACCAGAGTGAAAGTTTCCGTAGAAAAAGAAAAATCAACACATTGGCAATAAGGCTTACTTTTATTAATCTAACGAGAGAGAGAGAGAGAGAGAGAGAGAGAGAGAGAGAGAGAGAGAGAGAGAGAGAGAGAGAGAGAGAGAGAGAGAGTCCAAAAACTGACGAATGATTCTCAGACATTTAAAGTGAATGAGATCATCATCACAAGGGTTATGCACTTGAACAGCGTCTCTGCATCCGTCATCCCGCCAGTTCCCATGATAATCTTTTCTCCATATACTCGACAAAAAAACAGCAACTGCCCAAAACTTTACGTCTATTCGAAAAACTATGCAAAATACCGATGATATATAATTTTTTTCCCTTGCATTTTTCTTCTTTTTAAATACTAACTCCATTGCTCTTGATAATATAATCCCAGATTCTTTTCATGAAATGCAAATTCTCTCAACCCAAAGAACTTAAAACTTGATAGAGACTACACTAAATCTAATCAACATCTCGTTCATATCAAGTAAAATGTATTAATAAATTGCAATCACTGCAGTCATAACTACCAGCATTCGCGGAAACTTTTAAGCAACTGTAACTTACACGTAACTTCCAGTAATTGTCACATAATTTTTGGACCACAAAGTTACAGTAACGAAAAAAATTCCTGCATAATGAGTCCGCATAAGTGTGACAAAGATGAAAGACGACACTCGAGAATTCATAAATATTTATTATATCATAAAAAAAAAAAGTACGAGTAAACTGGTGGCTGAGCGGTATAGCGCCCGGTCTACGTTTGATAAGCCCTTGGGTTGCTCTCGGCCTATCGCAAATCAGTCCGCTCAGCTGTAAATGGGTACCTGGATATGCTGAGGTCAAAACAAAGGGGATGGGACTAGCAACCTCACTCCAAAATGGAAAATGTGTATGGGTATGTGTGTATATATATATATATATATATATATATATATATATATATATATATATATATATATATATATATATATATATATATATATTATAGAAGTATTTACACACACATAACGATGTCAGATTTGGGGTGTTGTGTTTTCTCTTTACTGTCTAAATTTATCATACCATATACTGTACAACTGCTGTTTTTTTTTTTTTTTCTTTCTTTTTTGGCATCACATCTAGCAAGTATTCCCATCAGACTATGTGATCCCATCCTTGAATTCTGCCTACTTTTCATAAGCCCCCCCCCCCAACTCCGGCGGACTGTATATCCATACCACAATTCATCCTTTTTCATGAGCTGTTCTCTTTCCGTTCATGTCAAACTCACTTGTCTTTATTGCATTTACTGAGATATTTTGAACCTAGTTTTTATGATAAAACGTGGACTCTGCTTTAATTAATGCTCCAGCCAGACAGTGGCCAGTTATGTATGATTATATACCGCTGATTGTTATTCAGACAGCGAAGTGAAGGGACTACTAACAATTTGCCGAGCCCATCGGCTATACAAGTTTCCCAATCATCATCTAGAACATATTCTCATAAAAACAGAGGGTAGCAATTGTCTAAAGCCTAAAGCCTAATATATATATATATATATATATATATATATATATATATATATATATATATATATATATATATATAGTCACAAAATGTACCAAGTACCTGGTTATCACACAACTAGTCACAAAATCCAAAAATTTACCTCACTCTCATAACAATAAAATTACGACTGAGCACACTAAAGGTAACAGTGATCCCTTAAAACTTACTTATCACTTGAAAAATCAAACTAACTTTATCAAGTTATGTGTGAGGTATTAAAATATACTAGATAAAAAAGGGCATCACTCCATCAGACAACTATAATTGTTTCCATGGTCTTAATTCACTTCGGTGAAACTTATGGAGAACAAAAATGTTTATCACTTTGCCTTATGCACACACAAATAATCCTACTCACTGGTGGTCAACAAATGAAACAGTGTTTAAAAACTTTAAATACAAAAACTGATTTTTAACTTCAAAATTTATAATTAGAATTCACAATCTGAAAAATTTACCACTGCTTGAAAACAACACAAGATTTAATTAATTCTTGAACAAGATTAATTCACAAAACTTCAATTTATCAAGGAATTACGTTAACCAAGCAAAATTCATACTATTAAGAATTACTAAAGATTTGAAAAGGAAATCTTAAATGTAAACCAAATCAAGTATGCAATATTAAAATATAAACAATATGTAAAATGTTAAGCAAATAAATGTTAAATCACCAACATAAAAGTTTGGGTAAAATTATGAAATTGTAAACACAAGAACACACAAGAAAATGCACAAAACAAGAACACACAAAATAATGCACAAAAGATTTATCAACAATAATTTCACTAAGGCTAAATCTCCTTAGTACTCTTATTTTACCATGGTAAAAATAAGCAAAAATCCACTTTACCTTTCACAAGCTTATATCACTTTTGTAAAATCCCTTGTTGCAGCACAAAATACTTTATATATGATAACTATAAGATTACACAGTTTCATCAAAGTCAGACCTTAAAAGATATGTACTACTGTGACCACAAAAATCTGTTATAAATTTTACTCTCTTCTGAAGGAAGAAGGGATAAAAGAGAGAGAGAGAGAGAGAGAGAGAGAGAGAGAGAGAGAGAGAGAGAGAGAGAGAGAGAGAGAGAGAGAGACCAACCAACTCCTATAAGGTCTCTTACAACAATGAAAACCTCCCAGATTTTACTTTAGAAGGAATCTATCTTGCCCTGAACCATTTTGGGAACCTGACACTCCAATGGGGGGTGGGGATCTCCTCTGGGCCAAAGAGGGCTCTTTAGCCCGTCAGCACCCATCTCTTTAGTTAATAGAGGATTTCCTGTCTTAACACTTTTGTAAACAACAAATTTTTAGACCAACCATTGTTATCTAAACCTGTCATCCCATATCTCTTTTTAATGACAGCTGAAGTACATAAGGAAACAAACCTTTGCTTACCCTCGCTCTGGTCAACAAATTTTATCTAGACCTGTCATCTCATCTCCCTTTTTGTTGACAGCTTAAGTGGTTTGGCACGACCCTTTGAAATAAAGGGGGTTACCCTGGTTGGACACCTGACACCTGAATAAACATTAGCCTACCCAGCTGTGTAAACTTGACTCTCACAGAGAAATGTATCTTATCACACAGTCAACTAACCCTTTTAAGATCTAAGATTTGATATTTCAACACAACACATGACAAATATAAGAGAAAATACATTAACAATTACAGAAAACATATTAAATTTATAGAAAATATATATACCACAAATATCACATCATATATATATATATATATATATATATATATATATATATATATATATATATATATATATATATATATATATATATATATATATATATATATATATATATATATATATATATATATATATATATACAGTCAATATGTGACATCAGTCATTTCATGAAATGACTGAAATTATATCAGGCAGATATATATATATATATATAGTTAAATGCTGTGAAATAGTCATTTCATGAAATGACTGATAATTTCAGGAGCTAGTAAAAACAAGGCGACAACAGTGAGTCACCTGCACTGTTTCACCGGGTTTAGTACTAGTCCCATCTGTTCAAGTACTAGCTCTGGGGATCAAATGTCCCCTAAGTGCATTTCGCTATCTGCCTGAAATTTCAGTCATTTCACGAAATGACTGATTTCACAGTTTGACTGTAACATATATATTGTCAAGAATTTCCATTCCTCCCTCATTAGGCAGCTAGAAACTAAATCATACAAGAAATAAACCCATCTTTCAGCTGAACTGTAGGCTGAGAAATTGGCGAAAATCCCAGGTTAGAGCACATTTTTTGAACTAAGAGGAGTCCCCTACATTCCATTCTCCTGGCCAGAAATGCCCAGGTCTACCAAACAATGGAGCTCCCCCACCTTCAACCCCCTACTTTAAGAACACACCTAGATTTCCCTCCCTCTTGGGGTAGTGCTTGTGACTTCAGATCAGAGAGGTTATAGAGAGATTAGGGCGCATGCCACGCACAGGGGAGCTAAGATCTTAAGCTGTAACCACCTAATCTTTAAGACCATTTTCCCTTGACTTCTCGACTGGCACCAGACTATTCTTTCAAGGACCTGTATGGGCGAAGACGCACCAAGCCCGCGCCGTTTTGAAGAACAAGGGCAGAGACTTCTTGGCCGTGATGCGAGGCAGACGTATTTACTCCCGTTCTCTGAGTGCTGGGCAACGACAACGCAGATGGCTGCTGACGATATATTCCGAGCTCATGTATACGTCTAAGGTAAAGTCTGAGAGTTAGTCTGCGCCAGTACCCACTGCTCCCCTTTTCAGTCTATTTAATCCTTTCTTAGTGCATCTCCAAGATTTTCACATTTTCCTTTCTACGCAAGCATTCCCTTTGTGTAAGCCGCGCCATCCCCATTCATCCTTTAAAGCGGATTTGTTCAGCATCCTCATAACCTGCAATTAAGTCCTCCCGGTAAAGTGTTAAATTGGGCTAACTAAGCTTTAGAAGGTAAGATAGTTCACTGGGCTTTGTTTAGTAACAAGGGAGGTTTCATTTGCCCCACGTGTTTGCACTAACTCCGGAATTCTCTTCTAGAAGATGAGGTAGCCTGCCCAGTTCACAAATATATGCCAAGACACCTTTTACTGACTGCCATCCAAATTTTGCAACCACTCCTAGCTGCAGCCTGATTGCAAGAATCCTTTGCCCATACAGAAATCATCTTGATTAACTAATGTCCATTATCCTGGAATTTACCCCTTCCAATGTATTGCTGCCTGTGAATTGATTCATTTTGGCATAACAGAGTTACTTGTTTTAACGGGGATTGTTGCTTCTGTGGCCCCTCATGTTTACATTACGTGTCTGTAAATGACTGCATTACTGATCTAGCATATGTGGTTTACGTGTCTGTAAATTGTTACATTTCTGGTCTCACATACTTGCCCCATTCTCTGTAAATAAACCCCTTTTGATTGTAAAAGAATTCTAATTCCAAAATGGTGACCTTCATTATTTATGTAAATCAAGAAAGATTCTAAGGTAAGTTCCAGTAGTTTTCCTTTTGTTCATAATCAGGGACCTTCCCTTGATACTGAAGGCATCTACAATAATAAATTGTCCAAATTTCCCTCCACCCCAAGGATCCAGTTTATGACAATATACATACATACATATATACATATATACACATATATACACATATACACACACACACACACACACATATATATATATATATATATATATATATATATATATATATATATATATATATATATATATATTCTTACAGATTGGCTCCATTGGAGGGATGAAAGGGGGTCTTTATTTAGCTCCTGCCTTAATGGGCCAACAGAGAAGACCGACCTGTAACAAAATGAAGGGGAAAAATGGGTAACTTACCTTGATATTACCATTGGTTAATCAGGGACTGGAAGGTCGCCATGTGAAATGAGTATCTAGTTACGTTAAACTGAATTTATTTACAGAAAAAAACAACCAAGGTGGTAATCTGAAAGGCTGATGATAGAGCAAGTGAATGCAAATAATGAAAAAATGCAAATTGGCAATGCTTAATAAATCTCTGCATCTGATGAGTTAAATTCGTCTTGAATGATCAGGCTCTCTTGTCTGCAATGCCAAGGGGGAACAGGTTATTGCTCAAGACTGCAGACCAGGGATATCTAGCGTTTACTAGAAATGGCAGTACTTTTAAGATGATTTGAGGCACAAGGCTGGGTCGACTGAGCAGATAGTACCAAGGACCCTGGAAAAATGTCCAGGATTAGCATGCTACACAAAGAAGTTTCTCTCTCACTAAGCTAAAAAATGCACCAAGGAGGAGTTGATTATTTAAATTTAATTAGCCCGTGGTAACACTATGGAGGGAGTAATCTACTACTGATCACAGAATTGAGTTAGCTTGAGGTTTGGACAAGTCATGGGGGCGAAATTCTGGGCTGCTTTGGCATTAGGTTCTTAACAAAGGGTTTGGTTTGGAGAATGAAAAGTGAAAACTTTGGAAAAATAAAAATAAAAAGGGAGAACTTAACTGAGACAAAAAGACTGGCTCGAGAACTAGGGTTAGTAATACAAAATCCCTAGGGTGTTAGTTGTTAGTCTACTGGGATAGAGATCACGCAGGCTACCTTCTCTGGGTAGGTACCAAGATCACTCTGAGGTGGAGGCGGCACTGTGCGAATGGGACACTAGTTCCAAGGAAAGCTGGTGGCTCTGATTAGTTAATTGGATCTCTTCCATCCCTTCTTCTTCTTCTTCGAGGGTCTCCAAGGTCTGGCTACGCCATTCCTAGGTGGTGACGAGGGAACAGACACTTGGGAAAGTCCAGAAGTGCCATCAGGAGCAGGATCAGGGGTAGCCCAATAGCTACGGGCTGGCTCCCTACTTCAGCTGCTGTGACAACCGTCGTAAGGGTACAGCCAGCGTCTGCGTCCTGGCCGGACAGTTCCAGGTTTGCCGGAGGGCCATCCTCGGCAGTGGAAAGAGATTGGGAAGAAGAAACATCAAGGGTTGGAAGCTCACAATGGGCAATGACTAATTCAGTGAGGTTTCAAGGATCTCCCTTATGGGGATCCAGGTTATGGTTTGGATCCGGCACTGGCACTAACTCGGGGCCAGGCACGGGGATTAAGGTTAGTATAGGGATTCCATCCGATGTAGGCGGAGCTTGGCACTGCCCAGTGCTCTCAAGTGGCACTGGCAGAGGATTGGAGTCAGGCGTGGCTGATGAGGGACCCAGAAGTGCAAGACCCCTCGGTGTATCCGAAGTAGTAGGGGACAGAGATTCCTGTCTTGGGTGGAGGGCAGAGCCTCTTGGAATGGTTGTGGCAGTGGTATCCACATCAGCTAGCTTGCTGGGGCACCTTGCCCAGCTTTAGGAGTGCCCTCGTATGTTGCAGGTCCTGCAGTGGTACCGGGTGAGTTCCCTTCGTGGTAAGGGAGGAGATTTTTGGTGGCCATCCTTTTGTGAGGATTTAGGACTGGATCTGGAGTGGTTTGGAGCATGATCTTTCCGTTGCACACGTTGGTGAATGGAGGGTTGGGCTGACGGTGGCACAGCTGTCACAGTGGCTGTGTCCCTTTTCAGGTTGGTTTGGGGTGGCCTCCCTAGTGAAGGTAGATAGGCAACAGAGTGGAACAGGGGGCGGACATCCCCAGAGAATGTCTCGTCCTAACAGGAACTCCACTCCGTGCTAGATGAGGTTCATCATGCCAAGGCAGTGAAGTTTTGTGCCCCAAGGGGTGGCTACCCTGAGTTCGGCTGTGGGAACGGTCCTGGAGTGATCTTCTACCCCGGTCATCGTCCACCTAATCTGTTCATCCACAGTGGCACTGGCTGGCACTTGGGCCCAATCATTCAGGCTAATGTCCGAGCTAGTGTTTACAGCAGTTGGCAGGCTCATTGGTAGGCTAGGTGCCACTGAGATGGTCTGTGTCCAGACCCGCTCAGGGTAAGACATCTCTGGTGGCACAGCCATGGAGGATGTGGCACTAATCAGGTTGACGTGCCTGGGATAGGACACATGTTTCTGGCAGGCAGGATATCCAGCAGAATGGTGCCCTGGAGTTCCACAGTCTCAGCAAATTCCCTTGGGATGGGTTGATCTTCCTACAGTGACGGTTTGTGGAGGAGGCTGTGCAGACGTACAAGGAGAGGTGGTTTAGTGGTTGTTGGTAGGCTGCCTATTGTTGTTCAATTTGAAATGGCAATCAGCTTCAGCATGACCGAACTTCTTGCAGTTGGTGCAAGTGGGTTTGCTAGGCAGGCCATTCTTTGGGCGAGTTGAGCCTGAGAGGTACCTGGGCGGCACTATGCAGCACTGAGACGTGCTGTAGGATTGGTTAAAAGTTTCCCAGGTGTCAGCCAAGCGGCAGGCTTCCATAAGTGTGGTGGGCTACTTATCGCTGACATATAAAGCAAGGGCCCCAGGCACACATTGGAAAAGATCTTCCAGCATGGTCCTATTAAATAAGTCCTCAAAGGTCGTGCATGAGAGGGAGTCGAACCAGTGGGTACCAGACTGGGTCTTGTGACAGGCCCACTCCGTCCAGAACCAGCCAACTTCCTTGGCAAGACCTCGGAACCATTGTCTCCATTTCTTAAGGGGTAATCTTGTAGGCCTCGGCGATGATCCTACGGACTTCGGTCATGTTGCCTCTTTTACTCTGCTCCAGCGATCAGAGGGCTGCCTTTGCTTTTCGTTCCAGGTGTTTGGTCAGCACTAAGGCCCTCTCGGCCTCAGGGGTGTTGAAATTGTTGAAGAGCGCCTCGAACTCTTCTAGCCATGCTCCCGGCTCTTCTTCAGTCCACTTGAGGACTAGAGAATTAAGGCTTGAGAGCGGAGCATTTGGTGCTGCAGGTGTGGGGTTGGAGGCTTGTTGTATCGCTATAGCTTCGGCACTTTCTTTCCTTGCTCACTCCAGCTCGAGTTCCTTTTCTATGAGAGCCAGCTCACTTGTCTTAAGAGCTTGCTCGCTTTCTTTGAGGGCTAATTGATGCTGTCTTCTCCTTTCTTCTTTTTCATCTCCTTTCTTCTCTTTCATCTTAAAAGATCAACGGTTGGGTAAAATGAAAAGAAAATTCTTAATGGTACTTGACTTTATAAATCAGTGGGTTTGATTTCCAATACTCATTGATTAATTGTTAATATGCTCTTTGTTATGATAAGGAAAATCTCTCTCTCTCTCTCTCTCTCTCTCTCTCTCAGAGAGCATATGGTAATGGAACATATTCGTTATGAGTTAAGTTACTCTTTTGCTCAAGATGAATTACGTTTGCAAAAATTACACTAAGTTACTTTTTTTCTAAAATGACCTTTTGGTATTTACGTAATTTCTACTGGCTCGCGCCCGCCATGACAAGTGGTGGTGGTAAAGGGTTGCAAATTGTTTTCAAAGATATTCAAGTCTTCATGAAGGTTTATGTCAGGGTGAAAAGTGATGAAATTTCATTCAACGTGAACGAGAGATGTGGGATTGAGTCACGTGGATGGAACACAGCTGTTCGCTTGCTCACTCGCTTTGTCAAGCGAGAGAGGAGTATGGGGGAGTGGAATTGGAGGGGGAAAAAAATGCTCTACTTTCCAGGATGAAGGGGGGGTTTTGAATACAACATTGAATTATTTCATTTTAAACATCAGCAATGCCTTTACGTTACTGAATATTCAATGTGAATGTAAGTTTTGTTAAATGACTACGCTTGGAATTTCAATGTTCGTGACAAAGGGGTTCGCACATGTGCAAATTAACCGCAGCGACTGCTTACTTGCTCGGCGTCGGGATGCCAGAGACCGCTACACGTGGCTTGACTATTCGTAAATTCAATGTCTATACCACAGACAGAGAAATTGTACACTTTCTCTGCCGTGACTGTTCTTGAACAAAACTCCTAGCTAACTTTTCACGGCTAACACATGCGATAATTCCCTAGTGAACACTTCCTAACTCCTACTGCTCATTCATCTGGCAACACAACATAACTACTCCCTACAACTGGGAAGTCTGCGATTAGTAAGGTTCGCGGGCTGCTGCTCTACCTCGCTAACTTAAAACCTATGCGCTTCTGCCTGTGTTATGAAGAAATTATAACAAAAGAGGCTTGTTGCATTTTTACAGTTTCTCTTAAAAAAATAATATCACTTTCCTATTTATTCCTACGTATCCTTAATGTTACAAGACTTAATGATAACCTTTACCTGGGTACTCTTGCTTCAGTCGCCTTTATGCCTTTGTGAAATAATGAAATTACTGTACTTTAAATGAATGATTTATTCGATGGTTCGTTCGCTCCTAGTTTTAGCAGATAGCGACGCTAATTATTGCTAGTCTATACGAATCCTGGTCATTGGTCGTCACTCCTACAGATTGGCTCCGTTGGAGGGATGAAAGGGGGTCTTTATTTAACTACTGCCTTAATGGACCAACAGAGAAGATTGATCTGTAACAAAATGCAGGGGAAAAATGGGCAACTTACCTTGATATTACCATTGGTTAATCAGGGACTGGAAGGTCGTCGTGTGAAATGAGTATCTAGTTACGTTAAACTGAATTTATTTACAGAAAAAAAAACCAAGGAGGTATTCTGAAAGGCTGATGAAACAACAAGTAAATTCAAATAATGAAAAAATGCAAATTGGCAATGCTTAATAAATCTCTGCATCTGACGAGTTAAATTCGTCTTGAATGATCAGGCTCTCTTGTCTGCAATGCAAAAGGGGAACAGGTTATTGCTCCAGACTGCAGACCAGGGATGTCTAGCGTTTACTAGAAATGGCAGTACTTTTAAGATGATTTGAGGCACAAGGCTGGGTCGACTGAGCAGATAGTACCAAGGACCCTGGAAAAATGTCCAGGATTAGCATGCTACACAAAGAAGTTTCTCTCTCACTAAGCTAAAAAATGCACCAAGGAGGAGTTGATTAATTAAATTTAATTAGCCCGTGGTAACACTATGGAGGGAGTAATCTACTACTGATCACTGAATTGAGTTAGCTTGAGGTTTGGACAAGTCATGGGGGCGAAATTCTGGGCTGCTTTGGCGTTAGGTTCTTAACAAACGGTTTGGTTTGGAGAATGAAAAGTGAAAAAGTCGGAAAAATAAAAATAAAAAGAGAGAACTTCACTGAGACAAAAAAAGACTGGCTCGATAACTAATTGCTTCTGATGTACCTATTTAGGCCTGTGGATGTTCGCGCTTAACATACAAGGACGGGTCGTCCGACGTCCTTAGTTCCTCCAGAAGAAAAAAAGGAGTGGAGAGCTGTGCGACCTTTCGTGTCGCCGTCTGGGTACCGAGTCTCGAGTTGTTGACGAGTGGCGAGATCATGGTCTAAGAAAGAGAAGGTCTGTTCACAACTGACCCAAAATTCGACCAACTTCGCGCATGACGTCACGGTGCGAGTGGATGGGCTATTTACCTGTCAGCCAGTCCAAGGAGGTATAGCAGAAGGAAGGAGCTGTAAATGCGATCGTGGTTTTATACTGTGTATATTTTGGTCATCGTCATTGTAGGACTATGCCCAATATTTGTGCACTATGGATGTAACTCCAGTTCACATCGAAATACTGATCTTACTTTTCATAAATTTCCTAAGAATTTAAAACTCCGAAAGAAATGGATTCATCTCTGCGTGAGAAGAGACAAATTTAATGTGGATTCTTCGAGGATTTGTATTTTGCATTTTAAATCAACTGATTATGCAATGATCCTTACAAATGAATTACTTGGAATCTCAATACCAAGACATCTTGCACAATTACAGATTGAAGCAATACCAACAATGCATCTGCCAGCATCAGAGGACAAATTTAGATTTTGGCATTCTTTTGAAATGAAGTCGATGATTCTTAATGAATGTTTATATTGTTAATATATTACAATGCGACAAATATTTGCTACTTAATAGTTACTATGTTTTCTATTACCATTTATAACTGAATACTGCAAATTATTAGATGCCACGATTCCCTTATTTGGATTTTCGATGGTGTGCGAGGAGAGAGTTCATGTAGTGGTATTCTATCGAAGTAAAGTTAACTGTTCATAATAAATCAGTTTATATAGTTGAAAATATTTACAGTATAACATATATTTATCACTTAACATTTACTGTGTTTACTATTACCATTGATAATCATATGTTGCGAGTGGTTTCATGTCACGTTTTTCACTTTAGATTTTGGGTGGTGTACAGGGAAATAGGAGATGTAATGTAAATAAATTTTTCATATTTATTTGCTATACAATTAAACGTCTGAACATTACAGCTGATTTCCTATTAATCTAACATTAAACGTCTGAACATTACAGCTGATTTCCTATTAAGCTAACATTAAACGTCTGAACATTCCAGTTGATTTCCTTTAAAGCTAACAATCATCATCAGTGTGGTTAAGGAATTTTTTCTTTTTTCAAACTCAGAAGATAATTACTGGACTAGAACTTTGGGTCGAGAAATTAAAATACCAATAGTCCATTTGGTGAATAAATTGCTGACCTAGTTAATCTTTTTGCAATACCTGCGTAAAGTTTCTTATTCCTTTGCCCAGTAAATAGCATAATTTAAGTTGACTATATGCCACCAATTATGGACTTTGGGCCAGGGAATTGAAAATTTCCTTCGGCGAATAAATTTTTCACCTAGTTAATCTTTTCATAGTACCTGAGCAGTATTTCGTTTGTTTCTCTGCCAGTAAACATACTGCAGTTGACCGGATGCCACCATTTATGAACTTTAGGTCAGGGAATTAAAATACCAAGTTTCCTTTGGAGAATAAATGGTTGACCTACTTAATCTTTTTATAATGCCTCGGCAATATTTCCATTGTTCATTGCCCAGTAAATAATATAATTGCAGTTGACCAGATACCACCAATTATAAGATTAGGCCTAACAATACAGGTAATGATAAACTTTTTTCAGTTGCACGTAAGTCACCAGTTATAACTCTTTTGTTTCTTTTGTACTAAATAACAGTTGTAAATATTACAGGAAGTTACGTCACTATCAGCCGGGAGTTGTTTCTTGGTTATATTCTTGATGTTATTGTAAAGTTGAATATTCTATGAATGAAATAAATCTTTTATTGCCCTTCCATTACCTTAAAACAAACTATTGCATTTTTTGTTTAATCACATTTTACAAAAGTTTGGGTAAATCCCGTTATTAAAATTCAAATCTTTTGGTGTATAAACACTCCCTTGTGAGTCTTTCTCTACCCACCTCGCCGCGTGACGTAGGTGTAGCTCCGCCTACCTGCGCGTGAACAGACCTTCTCTTTCTTAGACCATGGGCGAGATGCTTCTCTGTTGTGTGCTTGGGAGCGGAGAGGTCAGTCATCTGCCAAATAGCCGCACAGCCCGCAAAAGTGTGTAGGAAAATAGATCTTATTGTGAGTTACTTGGGGTGAAGTTCCTGGTCTACCTCACAGCCTGGATTTGCCTATATCACTAATGGAGGGGTTAAATGAGAAGTGTTTGTTCAGAAATTCAAATTATTTCCTGGCTGGCTAATAGGGAGGAATGAAAACACATGAAATATATATATATATATATATATATATATATATATGTATATATATGTATATACATATGTATATACATATGTATATACATATACATATATATGTATATATATGTATGTGTATATATATATATATATATATATATATATATATATACGTGTGTGTATATATATATGTGTATATATATATATATATATATATATATATATATATATATATATATATATAGACATACACACACATACATATATATATATATATATATATATATATATATATATATATATATATATATATATATATATATGTGTGTGTGTGTGTGTGTGTGTGTATATAATATATATATATATATGTGTGTGTATGTGTCTATGTATGTATGTAGGTATAAATATGTATATGCGCATGCCAAAAAAAACAGCAGTTTTATGTGGTATGATAAATTTAGATAGTAAAGAGAAAACAACTCCACTTGAAATCTCCGTTCAGAAGACGTATGTTCCACTGAAGAGGGATTACTTAGCAAAGATAGATAGTATTATGTAAGACGAGATCAAACTGAAGATCATGAGTAATTCTGTATATGACAACAACCGGCAGGCCAAGAAACTAATTGGGATGGTCAACGCCCGCCATGATGCTATTAAACCCAGCTATTCATATGGGAATGTGAAAACCAAAAATGCAGGGAATCCTCTATGCCCAATAATTTAGTCAGACCCTCATTCACATCTATCACCTTGCGAAGATGATGTCGGTTAAAATAAACGGGGTAGCAAGAACGCCAGAAATCATATCTTCTTATACAACAAACAACGTTTCAGGTATCCCTTCACATCATCTTGGCCACAGTCAAATTAATTTTTACAGTTGCTCAAAAATGTTTTGCAACATGTTCCAAAAGTTTTTGTTCACCTAACAGTAATTTATTAGTTTATATATATATATACATATATTAAAGGCTTATAGGTCACAAGTATTTTATGAATTACAATGCACAGTAGTTTTTTATTAATAAGTGTGGCTCAAGGCATTGGGAAGAACCTTGAGAGGATGATTAGCTGTTGTCTGATGTGCATCCTAATTAGAGAATTGTGTGTGTTAGATATGTAAGGTATTCTTGGGACATGAGAACACCCCTGCCTTGCAACAAGACTTTGTGGGTGCGTTCGCCGGAAATGTCCAAGTTCTGGTAAATTAGTTAATAGGTGTGTTTTTTCTCGGAGGAGTCCGAGGGTGTGGAGGGATTAGTTATCAAACAAATTGTGATTCGAAAATCAACACCGAATATTAATAGAGGTCTTCAGTGAAGACTGTGGTTCGAGACCTGTCGATTATTGTGAGAACTGCTGTTTGGAGGTAGGAAACATTTTAGATTTCTCAAACTGTAGATTGTTCTTTTCATTTAACATATATCTCACTTTAATTTGACCATTATTTCATTGTGTGTACTTTATAAATAACATGGGAGGAATTCCCATATCTTTATTTTTATGCATTTCTTTAACAAGGGTTTTATATGACTTCTTCAGATGTTTCACTGAGAAAGAGGTTAAAGATGTACTCATTGAGGATATACTGGACTGACTTATTTTGACTTATTGTGGGAAAAGTTGAATATAATTCGATTGACTTTAACATGTTTGATCAATTGGTGAACATTGGTATTCCATTTTATTTCATCACTTGTTTCTTGCAATCCAGTTATGTTACATTTTTATCCAATAAATTTTTTTGGGTAATGCTTGTTTCGCTGTAGACCTGAGAGAGAGAGAGAGAGAGAGAGAGAGAGAGAGAGAGAGAGAGAGAGAACCTCTGTGTGTGTGTGTGTGTGTGTGTGTGTGTGTGTGTGTGTGTGTGTGTGTGTGTGTGTGTGTGTGAGTGAGTGAATGTACGTTACCAGTAGCCTTTTTGATGCGGTCACTATCAAGCTACCAATAGATGGGACTTCTCGACTTTGTAGGAAAAGGTAAGCAATGAAATTTCCTCTCGACTGTGTAACATATATAAGGAAATGTGCTTTTCTTATTTGATTTTGGCTATTAATCGTATGGCTAACAAAATAAAAA
>NC_089742.1:83225778-83228278 GCF_040412425.1 Macrobrachium rosenbergii | reverse complement strand
CTGGATTTTCCTTGGATCTGTGAACGGTTTTTCTGTTCTGGCATCTCCCTTGACAGATGTCCTGAGGGATGATGTGCAGTTTGTATGGGGAGGACAGCAAATAGCTTTTCAGATGATTAAAGATGCCTTAGTGAATCCCCCAGTGTTGAAGTTTCCTGATTTGGAAAGTCCTTTCACGTTGGTAACAGACGCTAGTTATCATGGTATAGGGGCATGCTTCCTTCATGCAGAAGTTCAATGGAAGACTCCATCCGATTGCATTTTACAGTAAGAAGTTTAAGACACGAGGTAGTAATGAATGGTTATGCTCGGTAGTAGACAAAGAGGCCTCTGCTGTAGTGTCTAGTTTAGTACTTTAAAATGTTGTTATTGGGCAATCAAGTAGAGGTTCTGACGGATCATAATCCATTGTTGGATCTTTTTAATAAGCTGGATCTTTTCCCAAAAAGAGCTCGGTGGTATCTGACAATCAGGGATTTTAATGCTAAGCTTAGGTATATAGAGGGTAGACAGAATGTCATAGCAGACGCCCTTAGTACAAGTTTTCCTGATGCAGAGGGTACTCATGTATGTTATGTATCGAGAGACAGCATAGATTGGGATATTAGTTAAGTAGAATCTAAGCAAGATGAAGTTGAGATTCTGGGAGACGCAAAAGCGTTGCTTAGAGGGGAATTAGTTAGGAAGGTTTATAAGCTGCCTTTTGCAGGGCTTGAATTAGAGGGTAATTTGTTAGTTAGGAAAATTAGATACAGACTGAGGAATAGTGAGGATAAGGTGTTAGATATTGTTCACGGTAGGTCTGGCAGTCCGCATTTGGGGATTGAGAAAACGTATGAGAATGTACGGGGACAATTCTTTTGGAAAAACATGCTCACATCAGTAGAAGACTTTGTGAGAAGTTGTTCAGTTTGTAATGCGGGTCGTTTCTTGTAAATTGGGTTCATTTCCGATTCCTACCAGACCCTCATCACGAGTACACACGGACCTTTTGAGCAATTTCTGTCAATCTAGTTATAGCCATAGGCACCTGTTGGTGGTTGTTGACAAATTAACTAGGTTCGAAGAGACTTTTCTGTTGAGGCATAAAACAGCGGAGAAGGTGGCAGTCACATTCTTTAACAGGTATATTTGCCGTTATGGGGTTCCTGAGGTTCTGACTACAGATTATGGAAGGGAATTCGTGAACAGGATGTTAGAGTGCCTTGCATATGTAATGGGCATTAGAAAGGTCACTATTATTCCTTATAGACCAGAAGCGAATGGGCTGTGCGAACGAGCAAATAGGAAGGTCATTGAAGCTCTTCGGATGATGGTTGGGGAAATGACGTAAATTGGGATCGATATATTCCACAGGTGCAACATAGTATACATACGATGGTTAGTGATACCATTGGAATGTCTCCCAATGAGATGCTGCTTGGTTACCCAGCATGGGGTACGTTCAATTTGTTACCTACTCCATCGGGTGATGAAACAATCAGGGAGCTAGTTTGCACCGCGAAAGAGAGATATGCCCATCTTGCTAAGAATCTTGAAATGAACATGCAAGACAGGGTAGATAGGAGCAATGCAAAGCCAGATAGAGTTAAAGTTGCTGTTGGAGATAGGGCTTTTGCGAAAATAAATGTCAGGAATCAGTTGAACTATAAGCTGGGTCCTAAATTTGAAGGTCCTTTCTGCATTGTAGAAGCAAAGAAGGGGAAAAGATCTGTTGTTCAAGACGAGAACACGGGTGTCTCTCGGTTGACACATATATCTAAAATTAAACAGACAGGGTAATGGGAATCGTGTGGGTTAATTCCTGGGTTGTACTGTGGTTATGGTAACTGTTTTATCTTTTTCTCTCTCTCTGTTTTTTGGGGGGTTGTAAATGGGCGTAACTTGTGCTTTTTTTTTTTCAACTGGGGAGGACGTTAGTCCGCAGAGTTAAAGAAATCTTTACTTGTCTGAGTTCAGTTTTTGCTCGTATGTGCTGCAATACTTAGTTAAAATTAAGTGCAAAACACTGTAGAGTTTTATATATTTGAATTTCTTTTTTGTTTGTTTTTTTTTTCCTCCGTTTCGAGATTGGGTATCTTAGAGAGTCTTGCTTTTGTTTTTTATGAAGTCTTCCACTCACATGACTTTGAGAGTCATGACATGGGCTAATTTTGTAGTGAGGTCAGGCCCATGTGTTATTTTGTAAGAATATTATGATGTGTAAAAGTTGTCTGACGCAATATCCTTGAGTATAGAGTTACAGAATAAAGTTTTGTTACTAAGGATTTTTTTTTGAGGGGTAATTAGTATATCGGACGGAATTCGTGAGCACCGCATTCAACATGGGCTTGCGCAGTTGCAGGTCGTTCAGCGTAGTTGGATCACCAGGAATTCAAGATGTGAAGAGTAGCATGGGCTTGTACAGTTGCAAGCCGTCCAGAATATTTGGACCATCAAGAATGCAAGATTCCAAGTGTTACGTCCTATAAATGAACTGTTATTGGAATATCAATCATGC
>NC_089742.1:83205778-83220778 GCF_040412425.1 Macrobrachium rosenbergii | reverse complement strand
TGTGTGTGTGTGTGTGTGTGTGTGTGTACATGCGCTCGCACGCTTTACAGATATTTTTCATGCTTGACTAGTGCCTATATTGATTTATTTTTTTTTTCTAGAGGCAATATCCATGACAAATTCTCTCTCTCTCTCTCTCTCTCTCTCTCTCTCTCTCTCTCTCTC
Organism: Macrobrachium rosenbergii; assembly: GCF_040412425.1. Taxonomy (NCBI): domain Eukaryota; kingdom Metazoa; phylum Arthropoda; class Malacostraca; order Decapoda; family Palaemonidae; genus Macrobrachium; species Macrobrachium rosenbergii. The sequence continues at coordinate 83,220,613 of NC_089742.1, read as the reverse complement.
TCTCTCTCTCTCTCTCTCTCTCCCCTTTGCAGAAATATACCAGTTTTGTAAATTTTTACTTCAGTATTTCAAAACTACTTTTATCACGATATTGTAAAATAATATAATACTAAAATATTGAAGTTGACTTTTACAGCAGCAACTACCATCTTATAAGTGTTACTGCTACATAAATTATTGATATAGTAAGAAATTCTACACGTCTCCCGGAAAGTAGACGAGAGAAGAGGCCAGAAGAGATATTTCAGGAGATTGTTTCATTACTTGATGAAAATAAACGAAACTGTACAACGAGAAGGACCGACTGTAAATGTGGAGAATCTCCCACAACAATAAGCGAAGAGAAAGATCGCATCCTTTGGGCAAAGACATTTTTGTGGTTGGTACTGAACATATATCAATACAACACTTGATCGTAAAATATACCTGTCTAGGATGTTTTTTTCACTATCAGATAAGGAATTACTTCTCAGGCCAGTGGAAATGATAAAAAAAATAACAGATTTTGAAGAAGAGAAAAGGATATTGAAGCAGCAATAGAAACAGAAGGGTAAGTGCATTTCAGTGTATAAATCGTAAAGCGATTTCCTCGCCCCTTTCTTGGAGCAACTCTAGAAAAAAAGAAACAATACATGGGTTGGATGTATCAGCAGAAACGAAGGAAAGTTTATAAAAAAATTCAAAAAATTTAACAGAAAAAGTTGTCATGGAAAATTACTCAAAAATTTTCACGGAGGCAACTTTGGCAAATGATATTGCTAACGAGATGGTATTTTCTAAAAAAGTAATTGCCTTTCTTTTTCCCTGTAGGACGCATATCTAGATACAGAATTCCACATCAGAAATTAACTCAAGGGAGAAAAAGAAAGCAAAGTGGTGAAAACCACAACAAATTTTCAAGCAAGCATTTAATTTATTTTGTTTGTAATAAAAACAACAATAACTAATACTAAATCTATTACTGCTAATAGATATATTATTTTCAGTCCTGGAAGCTGGAGAAACTATAGTTCGACAAAAAAATAAAAGCTTACTTCATACAACTAAATTTCAGTGTTACCATCAATCTTCCTTCACTTTTCCTAGCTGTTCGTGCCTTTCAATTGTAATAAAACAAAAGAAAACAATTACGTCGCCTAGACATAAACTTAACTTATTAAACTATTTCAGAGGTGTGTTGTAGTCTTTCAGTCGGTAAAAAATTTGAGTTAAACGAAAAACAAAACCTGTCTTGACGCACTAGACTTTATACGCGTTAGTGGAAACCACAGCCGAGTGAAGTCAGCTACTCCCAGCTTCCTGAACGAGGAAACACCTCTCTTCATTAGGTCTTGGGATTGTCTATCTCCGAAGTTTCACTAAACTTTTGATACAACTAAGGAATTTTTTTTTATCTTATTGTTGTACGTTTTCTCTTGGCCTTTCATACTGGACGAACGAAATTTGATTTGCTTTATAACCCGCTTTTTAATGAGGTGGTCGGGGTTTTTAACGGAATATGGTTGCTAAGGGATATTTCACCTTCGGCATTCCTATATTCAAGGAAACAGCCCAGCTTGTACTGAGATATAACGATAACTTAAGAAATGGTGAAAGACATCATGAGCGCGAGTTATCCATAATTATTAGTGCATAGAGGAAAGGAATACTAGTATCTTTTTCTATTCTAATCTAAATTAAATGCTCGATACAAGGAACTACAAAAATGTCTCCAGGTTGGGTTCCAGAAAATCAAAATGTCAGCAACATACCTTACCCAGACCATATCTAAGTTTAGTGGGTTTACTATCGCAGGTTCATAATACAGTACTCCATATACAGATTTTCTGAAGCTGGGCTAAGTGAACTGCCCGTGATACAATTCCATTTCTGTCTGTAAAAACCACAATTAAATGAAAAGACATTAAGGGAAACGCACGATTTGTCTAGTTTCAAAAAAAAAAAAAAACTTTTTTCTACACCAAAGGGGAAACGATCAGCATGTGGTGACAGTCTGTTAGACAAAAATGCTAATAAGTCTTCTATGGGCACATTGGTAAACAACCAACCCACATCTACAGTTGACTTGCTAACTTTACAATGGGATGGGGGATAAACTTAAAAGGAAACTTGGCAGCCACGCTGTGATACTGCAAACAAACGACCCCACCCTTGAAATAATTGGTATATTATGTGTTTCAGGAAACTCAAAGGAAGCTGGTACCAGTGCAGTTTGCAAATCTGACTTCACAGAAAAACTACGTTGGATACTGATGGCCGCCCTTCAAATGGAAACACTGTCACCCTTTGTTTATCCCCTCATGACTTCCGCTTAATATTACGTGCCTAAAACTATAACCACGTAGACATTATTAACATTTGTGTATACGGTAATGATTACGACAAGAAAGATATAAAACCACATTAAAATGAGATTTGCGTCATCATCCCTTATCGCTTAGAAAATAAAAGCAAATGATAAAAACACAAATTATAATTAACTTAAATTTACTGGCAGAAAAGCAATTACTCTTAAAACGCAACAAAGTTACCGTCATGCTGAATATTAAATTACGTTAGCCGTACAATGTAGTTCCCATCTAAAAGTAATTACAAATTGGTATTTCATAACAACGGTACATGCTAATTCCTCAAACGGCTGCCGTTTTGGCTTAGGACTTGAGCACTTACATCCACAACGTTAGGCTTAAATGCCACAACGGACGAAAAAACGCAAGATTTCTAATGAGAAAACAGTTTCCGAATTTTATGACAAGGACTGAATTACAACTTAAAGACATGTTGCACTTTATCTTGGTGTGTGAAGAGGACCATTGAAAGGGATGTTAGTATGAACACATTAATCAATAATACTCGCATATCTAGTTATCAAAGGGGCATCAATCGTATATAAACTCTTACATTGCTGGACAAACTTAAATTCTCGTTAAACTTCCTTCTGTAATACATAACCAGAATTTTAATAATACATCAATTAAAATTGCCCACTTCGTCACACTATTTTCTCGATTTTTTTTATTATATTAAATGTCAAGACTTAAACAGGTCTTAAAAAATCATTTACGATTTTCTACGTATTTTCCAAGAATCATCAAGTACTGTGAATCTACTCATCTCGTTTACATCGTTATCAAGAATGTCAGTATTAACTTATAGTTTGAAGAACCTCCGACATTTTAATAGAAAAAAGGACAACTCTAATTCATTGTAGTGAGAGTTTTCTATAAACTGATGCAACTGGTTTGGAAATGGTTTTTTTTTATTGTTATTAACATATTTCTGATGATGACAAGAAGATAAAAATACCAACCACCACCCGATACTTCACTGGTTCTTTAAAAAAAAAAAATTCGAAGACTTACGTTAAACTTCTTTCCGGATTCGGATAGAACCCAATCTCTCTGTCTGTCTGTCTCTCTTTCCAAGTGGTGCTGAATCTCCAATTTCAAAGTTTATCTTCACGCTGGAACGACTGGGATCATCAAACACCATCTTTACTCCGCCCTTCTACACACACGCGTGCGCATCGAAGTTTTCTTCAACCTAACTACCTCACATTGGAAATGGAGAGAGAGAGAGAGAGAGAGAGAGAGAGAGAGAGAGAGAGAGAGAGAGAGAGAGAGAGAGAGAGAGAATTTTTATTTCAAGAACTACACCATTCAGAAAGTTTCTTAAATTAAATTCATTATATATATATATATATATATATATATATATATATATATATATATATATATATATATATATATATATATACATAAATACATATACGTGTATATATACATATATATACATTTATGTACATATACATATCTATAAATATTATACATACAGTATACACACACACACACACACACACATATATATATATATATATATATATATATATATATATAAATATATATATATATATATATATATATATATATATATATATATATATATATATATATTATATATATATATATATATATGTGTGTGTGTGTGTGTGTGTGTATAAACACCCTTGTGCATAACAAGAACGTGAAACTGTCATTGTTTGTGAATATAACATTAAAAAATGACAGTTAAGCTTCGAAATAAGATTTTGAGAAAGTTACGGACAACCAAAAATTTCATAAATGTAGTTCCTTCTGACAAAGATTACAGTCTTTTTTTTTTGCGTAGTTAGGACACCGGTGCTCCTGATTATAGCTGACATAAATGCCTTAAAAAATTTGTGAAGACTAACTTCCAAATTCACGCAAACGTAATGCGACGCGACACACAGGACTTGCTTCTAAATCAGGGGAAGTGATATCCCGAGACAAAAGCAGAATATTGGTAGCGTAAAGAAAACTACTATCTAAAGATAGTGTATTCATTTGTTGATACATCAGCGTATTTATAATAAAAATATTTATATATACATACAGTATACACACACACACACACACCACAAACACAAGCATACACACGTGTGTGTATGTGTATATATATACACACACCCTACAAACACAAGCATACACGCACATACACATATACATATACATACATATACATATATATGTACATATATGTATATATAATACATTATATATATATATATATATATATATATATATATATATATATATATATATACATACACATATACATAGCTCAATGATAAATAATATTGCCACGACCAGGAAGAACATTCTTTATTATACGAGCTTTCGAGGTATACAACCTCATCATTAGGCTGAAAAAATGACAAGGATGAGAATCAATGAAATTACAATAAAATGAATTGTCATCATAAATCTTCAGCAAAAATACTAACCAAATATATAAAACGAACAGTGAATACAAACTAAAAGGGTGAGACGCAAAATAACGAAAAATTAAAAACGGACACAAACATAAAAATATGAAAATGAAAATAAGGTGAAATGTAAACAAACTACCACTTACAAAGTAAAATGATTTAACGACCCAATTATGTACCTACTATGAAATTACACGATAGCTAGTTGAATATCAGACCAGTTGTTCAATTCCGGTTTCATCCTTTTAATAACCAACGACTTTGAAATCAGAAGGTCCAGTCTATTTGAACAAGAAGGTAGTACCCCAAAATCCAGGTCAGTGAAAGGATGGTCCTGTGCTAAACTGTGTTCCCTTATGGCAGAAAAAGGTGGTTTGGAAAGAGGAAACCTAGTTTTAATAGAAAGACCCGTGTTCCAAAATTCTGTCTAAGCCAGCGGGAACTGGATCCCAGGTATCGCAGACCACGCTGCAAACAAGCGAACCAGTAAACGACACAGGAATTGAGGTCTACAGGCAGAGTAGGCTTCTCCCTCAAAAGTGATCTTATAGTAAAAGGATTATCGAAAACAAACCGTTAACTAAATTGAGGGAAACAATGCTTAAGTATTTCTTGTGTAACTTTTTCGACCATATAGCTACTATGACCAAGGTAAGGCAATTTAATGTAACTTTACATCTTTACTTTAGTAGATTTGTACAATTGTCTAGGACAAAACTTTTTTATTTTAAAATTTTTTTCAGAACTTTGTAAAATACAAAAATGGGATATGAGTTTTCGTGAAAAAATAATTCTGATGGAAGACCACATCTTCATGAAATAAATTAAAAATCACAACAAACATTGTAGGCTCTATTTATCATAGTGCGCATTGAATTCAACTTATACAACTTTGGTGAAAAACTGAGGTAATTCACTCAGAAGTAAAAGAAATGTTAGGGTGACGAGAATAAAATATTCAAAAAACAAATCAACATGTGATAATTCCTTAAACAAAAGAAAAGTATCATCTACATACCTACGATAATACAAGGGTTTGAAAGCACTAGGGCATTCAGACATCCAAATCCTTTCACAATAACCCATGAAGCAATCCACATATACAGGTCCAAGGGAATTTCCCATAACTACTCCATCTATTTGATTATATAATTTACCATCAAAAGTAAAAATGCCATCAGCAGTTGCTAAACGTAATAATTTTTGCAAGTCTCTTTTATTAAGTCCAAACATTAAGTGGTTTTCACATATATTATTAAGAATAACGTCGGCTGTTTCTTTTAGTGGGATATCGGTGAGAAGACAGGTTACATCGAAACTAGCCATTACAACATCTTGATTAAAATTTGGAAGAATTTGAGATTTTAAATTCACTTAAGTTAGAGGGTTTAAAACTGGAACTAAAAACTTAGACAGGTTATAACTAAAAGTACCAACTGAGGAAATAATAGGTCTTAAAGGGTTTCCTGTATTATGTACCTTAGGTAGACCGGACAAATAACCAGGACCATCCTTTCACTGACCTGGATCTTGGGGTACTCTGATTTTATAGTCGCTGGTTATTAAAAGGATGAAACCGGAATTGAACAACTCGTCTGGTATTCAACTAGCTATCGTATAATTTCATAGTAGGTACACAACTGGGTCGTTAAATCATTTTACTTTGTGAGTGGTAGCTTGTTTACATTTCACCTTATTTTTATTTTCATATTTTTATTTTTGTGTTCGTTTTTAATTTTTCGTTATTTTGCGTCTCACCCTTTTAGTTTGTATTTACTGTTCGTTTTATATATTTGGTTAGTATTTTTGCTGAAGATTTATTATGACAATTCATTTTATTGTAATTTCATTGATTCTCATCCTTGTCGTTTTTTCAGCCTGATGATGAGGTTTTATACCTCGAAAGCTCGTATAATAAAGAATGTTCTTCCTGGTCTTGGCAATATTATTTATCATTACATATACATATATATATATATACACATATATATACATACATACATATATATATATATATATATATATATATATATATATATATATATATATATATATATATATATACATATATATATATATATATATATATACACAGTGTATCTTCCCAAACACCACCGTGAAGAAATGATCGACGGCTGTAGATCCTAAGAGCTGTCGGCTTCATTGCTAACTAAGCCATCTTTGCAGGACTGATATAAAGTGGTAGAAATTCATACTATATATGCAACAGGGAAAATACATACATACATATAAACAGCTGGAAACCAAGTATTCGCACCTGACAGGTGTTTGGAAGCGAAGTCCCATCCTCACTGGTGACAGGTCAAATTTTACAAATCCTCTGGGAGGGTTGCTTCCATTTTCCCGTCTTTCAAATACCTTTCTTAAAATCAAAACTTCTTGCATATTTCTTTGAGATTAATGCAATCAAACATAGCATACACGTCAACGTCTAATATTCATGCCTTTCACAAGTTATTATAAATACTAGACTCAATTGTGTTTCTTTCCAGTGCATTATTAGAATAAACTGAAATAATAGTTGCCCAGTTTATGGTGTTTTTATACTTCCTATTTATCTTTAAAGTGTACTATCTGCTTACAGAATTGACAGTTAATTTATATATAAAACTATAGATATATATATATATCACCCGATAATACTAAAGGATGTGAATAGTAGATTCCATGTAAGTCTTGTGATAACTTTTATGGGCTGGTCAGACTAAATACATTGGAAATGGGAATAAAGCAGTATAAAAGATGTGTAAGCAATGCACAGGTGAACATATGGAATTTGTTACTGAAAAATCAGACAATCAACTGGGCAGGAGCAAAACAGATAGTTTATTCTAATAATGGCCTGGAAAGAAACATCATTGACCCTAGTTTTATACAAGAAAGTTTCGGTAAGAACGAGAATATTAGTCATGGCATGTATAAACTTAATCCATTAATCTCAAAAGAAATATGCAAGGAGTTTAATTAAAAGGGAGGTACAAGAAAGATGTGAAAGGGAAGCGGGGCTCCCCCCCCCCCAAGGATTTTGAAAGTTTAACCCGTCACTAATGAGGGTGGTAATTCACCTACAAACACCTGTCAGGTGATTAAAAGTTGAAACCACAAGAACATCAGTGTACTGTCCTGCTAGCATGTACAGTCTGAATTTCTACCAGTTTTAATATTAATCCTCCGAAGTTGGCTTAGTCATCAATAAACTCAAGACCAGTCAGGAACTACAAACGTTCATTTCTTTTGGTGTCCATATATGAAATCAAGTTTTATATATATAAAATATATATATATATATATATATATATATATATATATATATATATATATATATATATGTGTGTATGTGTGTGTGTGTGTGTGTGTGTGTGTGTGTGTATATGTATATGTGTATATATATGTATATATATATATATAATAGTGGCATTGTATATATATATAACATATATATATATATATATATATTTATATATACACAGCATATACACACACACACATATAATAATAATATATATATATATATTTCCATTTAATTTTTATTTTACTATTCGATATACCGTTTATTCACCTATCAAGGGAAACTCCACAGGACTAATTACAAATTCATAAGGTAGTGAAAAGAAAAACTTTGAAAAGAACTTTCGAAGTTTATTCTACATTTTCAAGTTCACACTTAATACAGAAGTTAACAGAGCCTCTGGATAAAAAAAACAGAGGGGGGCGGGGTTTCAGTTTGTTAATCTGGGCAGCATGCTCTTTAAACAAAAAAGACAGGGACAAAGGATCAAGGGATAATCCAGGGTGGAGATTAACATTCCTCGTGGACGTAGCTTCAATGGACACAGTCTCCACAGCAGATTTCCGATGGTCGTGGACCTTGTAACAGTTGACTTACCCCAGTTCCAGCCCACTTCATCGCATGGCCTGTCTTAAGCCAATGATCCACAATGCCATTATTTGATAAGCCTCTTGAAATGGCATTATTTGTGTTGGGAGCTTCTTACTTTTAGTCTTTATTACATTCTTTGAAAGGAATACTGTATACAATATTTTTTGAATTGGGTGGGCTGTTCAGAATTAACTTATTTCTCGAAATATTATTATATTTAAATACTAAGTTAATATCAATAGTTTTTAAAATGGGCACCGCAGGAATGAAATTTGGATGAAAATGTAAACAGAATATTCTTAAGTTTTTTGTTAACATTGACTGGATTGTAATATGTCTTTTTTGCTTTATTTTTACAAAGTTCTAAAAAATATGGAGGGTAACATAATGAATCTCCTCTTTTATCAATAATTTTAAATCCTCTTCCAAAAATTCAGGACTACAAATAATGGCACTGTGGATCATTGGACAAGACAAATATTCATATGATGAAACTTGGATAAGTCAACGATAATCTACAAGGTCAACGACCACTGGAAAAGAAATCTGCTGATAAAATCTTCCACTCAGCAAAGAAGACTAATGGTGTGGCGTTTAAAGATCTGCCATTTGGCAGTTTTACAAAACAACAAGCTGTGACACCACTGTTCCAGACTTTTAATCTTTAGACAAACTCTGAGGCTATAATTATAAAACATAGGGTTTGTTTTTCGTTTCCAGGTATTTTAAGATTTTATTATTATTATTCCGCACACACACACACACACAGTCCATTTCTTCTCCACAGCACTATGCACATAACATATTTTTATATATATTTATAAATATTATATATATATATATATATATATATATATATATATATATATATATATATATATATATATATATATTTATATATATATCGCACTATCGTTAAAAATCCATTTCCTCAAAATATTGATAACAATTGTTAACGAGGACATAAGAGATATCTTGAAACGACCCCGTAAAATGGTGAAGTGGCATCCAGGATATTTTATTCTTCCAGCAAACGATTACGACCTCCGACGACCCGAATTAATCGCCACTAACACGACTTGACGTTCGCTCAGGGCGGCGAGCAAGCCCAGGCAGGATGACTGTTTGTAACGACCGTCCCCAGTAATGAGAAACAGAGGGGAGGGAGTGTTATGCTTTATTTCATGCTGTCCTTACTTAGCAATTTATTCTTTATCCATTTCATTCCCGAAATCAAAATTTGTAAAAGGGGAAACACCCTAACGGCCCGTGACCATTGAAATTAGCCCCTGGAGATCCTCCCATTCCTTCCCCGCCCTCTGGATTTAAACGTAGAAGTGGGTTTGAAATATTGGCACACAGACGCCAAAAAGGTGAAATGCCATGCTGATAGAAAATCTGATTCCGCAATCTTGTTATTAGATATATTAAAACTTGTCTGGGTACAATCGTGAACCTACCCAACTTGACTTAGATAATTACATGGAAATTTCTTAAGATTGTCAAAATGATTAACAAAACCAATTTTGAAATTAGATTATCTCAATGAAATTAAATTAGTTCAACTTAAGATGGTTCATTATGATTATAATTAAAAACATGCAGAAGACCCAAATATCAACACCGGAGATAACTCAATTCATTAACGTTTTTTGTATAAAAGTAAGAAGCTCCCAACAAAATGACTAAGCATTTCAAATCAAACAAAACAATTGTGGATCATTGGCTCAATAAAGACCATACATGAACTGGGATAAGTCAACTTTATAAACTTCTACCAGTTCAACGACCACCGGAAAAGAAATATGCAAATAGGTACTGTTTAACATTATAAGATCGCTGGGCGTGGGTCCAGGAAAAGAATACAGCGGTGTCAAATGTCTCGTTATGATTAAAAAGTTTTGCCTTGTTAGAGCTTCTTCAAGTGAAATTTAAAAAAGAAATGTTATTCACTCATTTAAAGATAACATCGAAACATATTAGGCTTCACATACTTGCAATACAAGCCTAATTTATCTTCATAAAAAAAGAGACATGGCATAATTTTTGGCCGTCGCTGCCAAACCTCAGTTTCCCTGACACGTGGTCAGAGAGGGCATTTACATGGCCAGCTCGATCTAAAACAATAACAACGGTGGTCAATTCAAGCAGCCAGTCACTGGACATTATTGATAGCCCTTGAAGGGATAGCCAAAGCGGATCAAATCTCCCCACAGCCAACATCTTTACTCCCAGGTCGAGTAAACTGTTTATAACATTTTAAAATATTTCATATTAAAGGAACAACAAGGGTGCCCTGTAATTAATGGTAATTTATTTTTCTCTCCTAAATGATAAGTAGCTTATTTAACCTGCAGAGGCACTGAAAAAATAGTCATGTAACCATAAATAAATGCTAATATGGAATATGGACAATAATCAAATGGCTTGAAAAGCCATTTCTGCCGAACCACCCACACAAATTTTAAGTGTTAATGCATTAAACACATTATGGTATTTTTATACGAACTATGATTGCTATTTCCAAAAAGCACACAAAGAACGGAAAACCATTAAGAACAATCAAAAATTACTCATTGTTTCTCTAGAAAACGAAGTACAGTAAATGACAGATCTTAGGTCAAGCCATAAACAAGGGATTAACCTCGGGGGCGAGATTTAAAAGGATAAATAGATCTGGCAACGCTGTATTCTTTTCCTGGCCCCACCCTAGCGATCTTAGAATGTTGAACAGACTAAGAGAGACTGTGTACATTGAAGCTACTTCCACAAGGAATGCACGGTAATCTCCACCCTGGCTTATCCCTTGATCCTTTGTCCCGGTCTTTTTTGTTTAAAGAACATGCTGTCCAAATAAACAAACTGTAACCCCGCGCCCCGCCCCCCTTCTGTTTTTGTGTGTAAATCTCTGTCAACTTCTTTTGTATTCAGTGTGAACTTGAAAATGTAGAATTAGCTACAAAAGTACTTGTTCAAATTCCCCATGTTTTCACCACCTTCTGACGTGGAATTAGTGATATTCTCAAGCACGCGTCCCTTCATGCTTCACTGGATATATATATATATATATATATATATATATATATATATATATATATATATATATATATATATATATATATATATATATATATATGTGTGTGTGTGTGTATGTATATGTATGTAATTATATATATATATATAATTTATATAAAATATATATATAATACATATATAATATATATACATATATAAAATATATATGTATATATATAAATAAAGACAAAATCCACATAAGGAAAGAGAATCATTGGAGTGCTGCGAGGCATTTCGAAAGGCCTCGCAGCACTCCAGTGTTTTTCTCTTTCCTCCGTAGATTTTGTATTTATTTATATATTCACCGCGTTCTATATTTTCGTGATTCTGTTATACATACATACATACATACATATATTATATTTATATATTATATACATTATACATATATATATATATACAGTATATATATATATATAATATATATATATATATATATATATATATATATATATATATATATATATATATATATGTGTGTGTGTGTGTGTGTGTGTATATAATAAATGTGTGATAACTATATTTTACTTCTATTCGCCATATCAGTTTGAGAGTAATGTATCAACAGATTTTCCTTAGACCATTGCATTCCGAAAGGCAATTGTAGATTGCATAGGCTACGCAGTATGTTTTTGTATATGAAGTTTCCCGCCATAATTAGACGAAGCTAATCAGTATACCTTATACCAGAGAATCTTAAGTATAACTACCTAACTTTTCAGGAAACATAACTTGCTTCTATACATACTTGGGCGTAAAGAGACTCGTTATTTAAGAATTCACTCTTTTGTAACTTGAAATAAAAAAACTTCAGATCATAAAGTAAGAAACTTCCAAACTTTAACATAAAACCCTCTAAATGTCAAGGCTAAACTTGAGGCATTAAAACTTGCATAAATTGGCATGAACTGAGAAAATGTCTATGCCTTCTCCAGCCACAAGATGAAGCTTACGAATCTGAAGTGAATTCATAAATAAGTTAATCATGTACTTACTCCACGTAACTTCTGAAAAAACCCCACTTACACAATATATTATCATGTTTTCATTAATATTATTAATGCTATGTATAGCTTCCCTTAAGTGTAGAATCTGTTTAAGCCACACGAAGTTGAATGACAACCCTCGTAGAAGTTATCTATATATTTAAGAGATAGTGACAGTTCCTCAAACTGGTGAAACAGGAGGCGCACGCACTAAAAACATAACTCAGTAAAAAAAAAAAATTCTATTATGGACTCTTCGGCGCAGAGAAACACGATGACTAACTGATATTCAGGGAATTAATGAAGAGGTTAATAACAGCAGAAAATCAAATAAAAGGTTGTTAATAAGATATTAGATGTAAGCCGATCAAAACTGGAATTATTCAAGGAAGATCAGCTGAATAATTCCATCCGAATCAAACCGGTATATAGGTATTCGTATTGCCAAATAGTTTTCTGTGTAATGACAATAACGTTTAGCAAGTTTAGGTTTATTGTGCCCACATTACACAAGCATTTACATACATACATGCACAGACAACAGACACACACGTATATATATATATATATATATATATATATATATATATATATATATATATATATATATATATATATATATATATATATATATATATATATAATATATATATATATATTATATATTATATATATGATATATGTAATATATATATTATATGTAAATTATATATATACATATACACACACACACACACACACACACACATATATATATATATATATATATATATATATATATATATATATATATATATATATATATATATATATCTATATATACAGTATATAATGTGTAGGGAGCTGAACAGGATATAGGAGAAAAACTGTTGCATGTGATAATATGAATGTGCTGCCGACCAAGATATTATCTAAGGGTCAGGTGATCTGGATGGCTGGACGAATTTTAGGTGCATGCCGTTGCATGAAGTTTACTTCAATATAGAATAGAAAGATCAATAAAAGAAATGGTAGGGTACGAACAATGTGTTTCAACAAGAAAGTGTCTGAATGGGTCTCACGTTTGTTATGAAATAGGTGATAATTTTAAGAGTAAAAAACAAACTGCCATATGGACCATACTGTACACTGAATCACTAAAAACTTATGATGGAATTGTTAGTGATGCAATGTGCAGGGTGTTGATATGTATAATGTGGAATACGATGTGCTGAGAATAATTAGACGTTTCAGTTAATAAAGTGAAGGGCTCTGTTACTTGAGCGAGAGCGTGATTTCAGAAGTGGGTCTGAGATAACAGTGTGTCATATCTCCATGGTTATGAAAAAGTACAGAATGTATTAAAACAATACAGTGCAATAAAAAACGGGCCCGTGAATACTGTTGGGGAGGGGGTAAATTCTTGAAAATTTTATCGTCTGTTGGTGTTAATAAAAGGAAGCCACGGATTCTGACTAAAGAGTTTTTGAATGGTCGTAAGAAAGGCAAGCTGAAAGGGAATGTTAGCATGGGCGAGGTTATATTGTGGCCAATGTGTGTAACAGGATACAAGACGAGGTGTCTGAAAAATATGTGATGCAAGGAAGGTGGCAGGATCGCTGCAAAACGTTTGAAAGGGAATATGTGATATGTGGATGCTGAATACAAATGGGAGAAAAATGTGGAAGCTGTTGATCTTAATTGTTTTTGTGCAAGAATGGAAGACTGGAGAGCTGAAAGGGCGGGCTGTATTAAAATTAGCCTAGGTGAAAAATATGATCATATTTGGAGTGTTTATACACGTTCGGAGAATAAGGCGTGAATAAACTGAACAGTGTACAAAATACTAAATATTTTATCTGTCAGGAGGTAAAGAAAATCGTGAGAAACAGAACAGTAAAAAAAAGGTATTTTTATTCAAGAAACACAAGTGAGGATGCAAAATGCGAGGGAAATAGCGTAAAGGATATAGAGTGTTTGATTATTGCTGAGGGATCTTCTATATTGGATAATGAAATGGGTCATGCTGAGAAGTTTATTGCACACAATTTTCAGCCTTGATTCAGTACTTTACAGTCAAACGTGTCAGTGATTTTATTTGATAT
>NC_089742.1:83195778-83200778 GCF_040412425.1 Macrobrachium rosenbergii | reverse complement strand
CAAAGTCAGTTGTATCTGAGGACAGTAACATTACATTTCAAGAAAAAATCTTAAGTCATCCAAATTACATAATGAAACTTAACACCAATTAAAACAAAAAAGACCTTTAATAATCAGTGCTTAGTTGCATTCGTGTTCCTCTGATGAAGAATAAAGTCATCCCAACATGCAGCCTCACGCTAACTTTCAAGTTGCTATGCAAATGAGCTGTCTTGTAAGATTTCGTGCAGATGTTTGACAGAGGCACAAGAAGAGCAGTCTTCCCGTGGATGCGATAATTTGCACCATTCGACATTACTACAAGTCGTGCGCTATTTAGACAACAGGATAGCGCATGAATTGTTTCTTCAACATAACTTAGGAATCGCTTTAACAAGGAAAAAAATATTGAGGCACAATAATATAAAATTATAAGATGGGGTTTATAATGAATTTTATTCCCTGTATTTCAAGTTAATGCAAAAGCCAAAGATGTGGATATTCTTAGTTTAAAACATTAGAACCGGTATCTACCAAAATCTCCAACAGCAATCTATATATAAAAATATGGATGTTTGTATGTTTGTTCCGCATACACGTTGAAACTGAGCAATTTCAAACAAACTTGGTATAATAAATGACTTACCATCTGGGAAAGAACACTGTGGGGGTAAGACATCACTGGCACCAAAGGGTGGGTGTGGGAAGGGGATGAAATGTGAAAATTACAGAAAAGATGGATGTTGTGTCTAATCCATAGTTTTTGAGGTTGCTGAAATGAATAGTGACACTCCTGATGCCCTTAAGTCCAAGTTCAGCCCCGATAGGGAGTGGGTGGAAGGGGGTGACAAGTAAAAATAACTGGAAACGACAGATATTAGTGTAAAATCCATAGTTTTCGAGGTCACTGAGATTGATAGTGACACTCCCGATGCCCTTCAGTTCCAAGTTCAGCCCTGATAGGAAGGGGGGTTGAGAAGGGGGTGGGAAGGTGGTGACATGTAAAAATAACCGAAACGACAGATAGTGTCTAATCCATAGTTTTCGAGATCCCTGAGAAGAACAGTGACACTCCAGATGGCCTTTAAGCCCAACTTCAGCCCCAGTAGGGAGGGGAGTGAGAAGGAGGTGGGAAGGGGGTGACATGTAAAAATAATTGAAAATGACATATTAGTGTCTAATCTATAGTTTTCAAGGTCACTGATGTGAATAGTGACACTCCCGATGCCCTTCAAGTCCAAGTTCAGCCCTGATAAGAAAGGGGGGGAGTGTGAGAAGGGGGTGATATGTAAAGATAACTGAAAATGACAGATATTAGTGACTAATCCATAGTTTTTGAGGTCGCTGGGATGAATATTGAAACTTCTGATGCCCTTTTAGTCTAAGTTCAGCCCTGAAAGGAGGCAGGGGTGAGAGGGGTGGAAAATAACATTTAAAAACGACAGATATTAGTGTCTAATCAATAGTTTTCGAGGCTCCCAATGCCCTTTAACTTCAGCCCCGACAGAAATGGGATGTGAGAAGGGGTGAAATATAAAATGTAAAAAATGCTGGGCAATGTAACTGAAGCAACTATCTTAACAGGAAAGGGAGAGAGTGAAAGTGAGAGAGAGATTGAGAGAAGAGAGACAGAGATTTGAGGGGTGAAGAGGAAGTGAGAAAGAGTAGAGAGAGAGAGAGAGAGAGAGAGAGAGAGAGAGAGAGAGAGAGAGAGAGAGAGAGTTTATCAGCTGTCATTCAGTTTTCCCAGGCAGTGCCCAGGTTGGTCAGCTAGCAAGCAATAAAGCAAAACCTAGGCAATCTTCAGGTTGTGCCTTGCATAAACAAATTTAATTTAATAGTGCTTGAGGTAATGATTTACCTACAAAATCACATCAAGAGTAACAAATATGGGGCGAAAAAATTATAAATCAAAGAAAACATTCGACGGAATGAATTCATAAAAAAACTGTAATAACTATGGAGAACTTTAACTGGAACCTTTACAGCATAAGCACAAAAACTTAACAATTGACAGGGTTGACAACAAACAATCTCCTCTCTGTTATTTATGAATGCATTATTTTCCTTGGCTTTAAGTGAAGCTAGGTAGCAATCTAAATTAATTCAAATGTTAAAAGATGTTTTTCTAAATAGCAATATGACTATATGACTACATTCTTTTTTTTTCTACATTATGATAAAGAAAGTACCCAAACGAAATTTCCTACCTTAATTTGTTGTATGTCAAAGAGTAAATAAATCCCTGGAACAAAAGACTTTTCATTTGATTTGCCCGATGCTTTAACTTTTAAACCACGCACATTAGTTCTTAAATGGTATAGAAAATCGCTGATGCAGTGCATGTAGAAAAAATCATACACATACACACACATACAATAAAAAGAGGGTTAGAATGAGTGTGCATAATGGGAAACGAATGTGTTATTTAGTAACAACACCCATAAAATCATTTTAAACTACATCCTGACCTTCATCAGCTCCTGGCTAGACACTCTTAAATCTTTATGATTATAATGTACAAGGAATTCCTGTGGAATTAAAATAATGCGTAAATGAAGGAAAACGTAAATTCAAAGGATATGTGGCATCCAAACTTGACATAAAAAAAATCTATTTTTCGAAAATGAAGAGAAGAGTGAATTTAATTACAGTGTGAATTTAATCACTGTCCATATTCAACTTCCCCAACCATCCCACCCCCCAAAAAACAAGAGATATTATGCAGATGAAAGGAAGCGCAAATTCAAAAGACATGTCAGAATTCAATAATGGCTTTAAAATCACTTTTATCTTATCCCATGTCAGTTTCAATTTCACATGAGCTTATACTGATAAACCTTCTAGTTTTCCCGACCCGCAGAGGACTGGTCTGAAGATATGAGGCCATCTAATTCCGAGACATCTAATTTCCTTCAGGATTGAGAGCGTGCATGCCAACGCCAAGGAGTGAATGCCTGACTGTTAATAAGAAGCAGTAGCTCTAAATAATGCAGCACAAATGGATCTATCGAAGAAAAGCAGTGTTGTTTATATATACATCAAAAAAAAATGTTTTTCATATGGGAAAAAACCATTCATACATGCACGCAAACATGCATACAAACACATACACACACACACACACACACACACACACATATATATATATATATATATATATATATATATATATATATATATATACACACACACATATATATATACATATATATATATACATTATATATATATATATATATATATATATATATATATATATATATATATATGTATATATATATATATATACATACATATATATATACATATATATATACATATATATATACATATATATATATATATATATATATATATATATATATATATATATATATATGTGTATGTGTGTGTGTGAATGTTTATATATTTGTTTGGCTTCTATAGAAATCCGGATTGCTTGACAGACCCAGACAAAATTTTGCACAGGGCCTCTATGTCACCCAAGAAAGGTTTTTAACTGAAAATCAAACCCCTAACCTCTGAAAGACAAACACAGACAAAACAAATGAAATTTTCGTTTCATTTCCTTCAGTTTTCTGGGTTATAATCTCATTTTTCACCTAACGTTTCACCTTTTCTTCTGGCGCTGCCAGAAGTATGGTTAACCTACAGTAATAAATCACCTATAGCATCAATTTTCG
Organism: Macrobrachium rosenbergii; assembly: GCF_040412425.1. NCBI lineage: Eukaryota > Metazoa > Arthropoda > Malacostraca > Decapoda > Palaemonidae > Macrobrachium > Macrobrachium rosenbergii. The sequence goes on along the minus strand of NC_089742.1, from coordinate 83,197,113 downwards.
ATCAGATTTTACATGAATCTTTCATAATTTATGATAATTATTAATATAAGTGTTAAACATATGCCTAACTGCTTGGTTGTATATATACTAAATTAAATATTTTTGGCTTCGTTACAAAACATATTTCATTGCTATATAGCAATGAACCCAAACCAGCAGGTCCAAAGATTTTTTTTTTTTTAGTTGTCTTCTTCATTCGCGCATGTGTAGTAGCTGCTAGCTCAACACGACATGCAAGATGTATGATGACAGTATGTCCTTTTTCTTTATTAGTTTAAATGCGAATTTTCTCATTAATTCGATCGTTTCTTCATTTTTTTATCTTCGGAATTTGTTATAGGGACTACTTCGTAGCGTCACAGTGGCGTATATCGTTATAAATTCGGTTTAAATTAGGTTTATAGGGTGTTTTGGCAACAACACTTCACTACATACCTAATGCTGGTAGGTACGGTCTGCCACACCAAGTGTGGAAAAAATTTCCACTCTTTTTAGATATATTTTCTTATATTATATGATTCATTGACCTATATTCTTGGTCATTTGCATAATTATATATATGCTTATATAATAATGACTGAGCAAAGATCCATCAAAGAATGGTTGTTTCTGCCAAATCATGAAGCAGCAAAAGTCGATCAAACGATGTCCAATTGACGTTTCGAATGCAGATGCAGATGACAAAAGAGTAACCGCTTTAAGTTTCCATCTAATTAAAATTATTTTAATAAATGTAAAAAGTGATTGTGATTAACTTGATAAGGATGTTTATGGGAAATGATCTTTAGACTATGAATAAAGCATATATCATTTTACATACGTTAGATTTTACATAAGGTTGAATGAATTTAAAATTTAGGTGAGGGTGGAAGTCAGTAATGTGGAAATGTGGCAACACTGGGTCCATCTCTTGTTGCACAAGAGACAGACCTTCTCCCCTCCCACGCACACACACACACACGCACGCACACACACAGACACACCTAAGTGCGAATTGTAGAAATGCCATATTTCTTATCTACTGTCTTTGTTCAGTGGAGATGCTTCTTATTCTCTTCTGATAGAGGAATGTTACTTCCCCTCCCCCCCTCCCTCCCCTATGTCTTCCCTCATCCTTCCCTTCCCCTATATCTTCCCCTCATCCTTCCCTCCCCTTCCCTCTTCCCTTATTTCCCCTCCCCTCCCTCCCCTTTTCCATTCCTCCTCCCCTCCCCTCCCTCCCTTCCCCTTCAACTTCCATCCCTTTCACCTCCTTCACCCTTCTCCCTCTCCTCCCCTTTCCTCTTCCCTCCCCCTCCTCCTCCTTCTACCCATAGACTGTCATTCAGAGTTTAC
>NC_089742.1:83183278-83193278 GCF_040412425.1 Macrobrachium rosenbergii | reverse complement strand
TAGCACATACACACACACACATACATACATCCGTTTATATATATATATATATATATATATATATATATATATATATATATATATATATATATATATATATACATATACATATACATATACATATACATATATATATATATATATATATATATATATATATATATATATATATATATATATATATATATATATATATATATATATATTACATATATGGATATACATATATATAAATTATTATTATATATATACATATACATATATATACATAGATATATACTGCACATATATATAAGCAAGCTAAAATCTTCCTATTTATCTATCTATCAAAAGAATTATGAATTCATAATAACGTCGATTTACATCCTTGCATTAGCTGTGAGAGAACAAAATGTAATCAAGAGAACAATTAAATTTATTAACTGATGTATATTTTATAATTAAATAATGAGTAAAATTTGGATCAGAGTGCTGGATGGAAACTTTAGAATACTTACAAAAAGATCCAGTTCTGTTAGAATGTAAAATGTTGTGTGTTATTTAATATTGATCACATCGGAAAGTAGCAAAAATGATCTAGTTTAAGGTCAAAAACAAATATAATAAGTGAAAGAGTGGAGGAAAAATGATTAATGCTTGAGGCAAAACCATCGTAGTTTTTAATGAGGCAAGAGCTTTTGAGCTCACTTCATATAAAATAACGATGGCCGCCCGTCCCGAATACATGAATGACATTCTATACAAAAGTTAATATAGTCACTATGTATGTATCAGCATATGCATATATATATATATATATATATATATATATATATATATATATATATATATATATATATATATATATATATATATATATATATATATATATTATATATATATATTTCAGTCATAGGAAAGAAATAAAAATAGGATTAATGACAGGGTTGGCCATCAGGGCTTATAGGATTTGCAGTCCCGAATTTTTAGACGAAGAGCTGGATTACCTGAGGGAGAGTTTTAGGAGATTAGGCTACTCTAAGTATTGGTGGGAGTGGGCACACATCAAAGCAAGGAAAAACTATTTTGGGGAGAGACAAATGATAGAAAAGGAACATTTAGTAGGAAAGAAAATAATTACAGTCCCGGACAACAACTCTATTGCACCCATCAACAGAAAGCTAAATAATTTCAAATTGATGGGCAGCTACAAAAACACCATTAGGAATAAAATAGTTAGAAACAGGTATATATATGTATATATATATATATATATATATTACATTTATATGTATATGCAATACACACACATATATATATATAAAAAAAAGTTAAGTATACCTTAGTTTTACCAGACCACTGAGTTGATTAACAGCTCTCCTAGGGCTGGCCCGAAGGATTAGACTTATTTTACGTGGCTAAGAACCAATTGGTTACTTAGCAACGGGACCTACAGCTTATTGTGGAATCCGAACCACATTATAGCGAGAAATGAATTTCTATCACCAGAAATAAATTCCTCTGACTCTCCATCAGCCGGCCGTGGGAACTGAACTCCAGTCCATCGTATGACAGTCCGCTGCACACACACACACACACATATATATATGTGTGTGTGTGTATAAAAATATGTAAATACATATATCATATATATATACATATACGTGTGCGCAAGCGTGTGTGCGTGCGTTTCCTATGCCAATAACATTTTCACTTATACCAATGGTAGTTCGATCGCCGGAATTAAGGAACTGAACAAATTTGCATGTGGCCAGTTCTTGGATGAATGATCACCAGAAAAATACAAATGACCGCGGCACACAAGCACCTTTAACATCCTCAAGATAGGGCATGGTTAGCTACATAACTGACAATTATTGCATTGAATTCGAAAGGGGAACACCTGACGCCATCCCCATAAAATGGGAAAATGTTGTATCTACAAATTTATGTGGTAGACCTAGATGGTGGAAGTATTTTCATCAAACGAAAAAAATGAATGCCTCACGCAAAGAAAAACAACGTATATCAATTGCCGAAATGATCAACAGGTTTAATGAACAATGCTGATGGTTTTCCCAATCCACCAGTAACTATTGTGCCGTTGTCGTTCATGATTACCACTATCAATATTATTGCTGGTGCAGATGTTCTTGATAAGGAAAATCTTTCACGAGAAAGTATAATTTGTTAATCTGGATTGAAATTTGGTATCTGACTTAATTTATGTTTGTTTCATCGCTGAGAAATAGATTGTCATCTTCAAAAGACGATAGACACTCCCCAACAATCCTAATTTCAAGTTTCCTCAACGGTAATAATAAATGAAATACGAGTACATCGGGGAGGAATACCTAACGAAATCAGGATAGGAACATGGAGCACTGGAACTGAATTGTAATATATGTCCCCTAACAGCACATCCTGTGTCACTTATCCTGGCAGATAAGCCAACTGAAAGGACAGATACTCGCACAACAGAAAGCTATATTGATTGAGTAAAAGCCCCAACCATCATTCCGACCGAAAGGGTCGCCCTTGGAACATCAAATATCGTGTCTAAACGAGACAGACTGACAGGGCAGGCGGGAATACAGAAAACCGGTTTATATTTATCGATAGCTTTCTCGTGTCGTATTTCTACGTCAGGGCAAACGCATTACCCATAAACGAATTTCCCCTCCCGTGACCAGCATAACCAAATCAAAACAAATCTTTATTTATTAAACACGACTTGCCGTTATGTAAATTTTTTTCCTTTGTATCAACTGTGAAGCTGCAAATTACTTGCAATTACAAGAAATGTGCACAGGGACTATCAAAATTAACTGTACTTTCAGAAACTTCAAATTTATTTTAAGTGTTATAATCATGTTCAAGCAACCTTATGTTTTCTTCAATAGGACAACTAGTGTCAAAGACAGGTTTAATTGTGGTGATCAGAATACATAGTGTCAAATTGACACACATACAATATGTAAGTGATTTTTCAGACATGCATATTAAATATATCTCTCTCTCTCTCTCTATCTCTCTATATCTATATCTATATCTATATTTATATATATATATATATATATATATATATATATATATATATATATATATATATATATATATATATATATATATTGTTAAATGGGAAACCACTTCCTAAGCAAACCCAAACCTCCAAACTGCCATGCACTGCAAAATAACGTAATTTCGTACTGATGCCTAACTGAGGAGGGGCGTGAGAAACTCAGCCCCTACGTAAATTTCTCTCCATGCTCCCCTTTTTGGTGTATCTCTTTTTCTTTTCTAAAGACCTAGTGACTGCGTGAATTACCTCTGTTCAGGTAAAAGACGAATGGAAACGAAGGCTGCCAAAAATCGCCAGTTTTTATGAGTTCCCCATAAAAACTGGCGAACATGGGTTGACAGAAGTCACCAGGATTTGGGGAAGATCCCAACATAGAAAACGAGGTGAGTGAACCGCCATCTTGCGATCCCAGTGACCTCTCAGCTCTGGAAGGAGCAGGAAATTAAGCCCACGAGGTCATAACAGGCCAGAAACAGCAGTGGTCGCTCTCAGAAACACCACGATAGCAGACCAACACACCACCCCTTGTATGCCCCTTATTGAGCTGACCCCTCCATGTGGTCGCCTTTCGACCACCCAGTCGCATTACCTGTGCATTTTCCCATTAAACTCATCCCTCCAGAACTGGTGAAATTTGACGAGGCCCCTCCTTTGCTCCGTTACAAGATAACATCCTGATTCAAGGTTTTTTCAACAGTCACGTATCTTTAATCTTCCACGGCACTCTCATTTTCTTTTCTGAAGTTTGAGTTATCACAAAGACCGCTGGCATTATCAAATTGCAGACGCTACATCGGCTGTGGAAACATCGACTTGTCTTGTGCTTCTTGCAGTGAAATGCCCACTGCAATAAATTCTTCAGTATCCCTTTCAAGAGGATTAATCATATAGACTATTCAATTTTTTAACAGATTGCATAACTAACCACGTGGTAGCCCCTGTTGTATCAGCCTATCATTCCCCAGTCTTCTGATTGATGTGTTTGTAAATATATTCCATTTAAAGTAAACCTAAGTGTTTACCTGCAACAGTCCCTTGTTGAAGTACGGCCCTCACCCCAGCTGTTTTTTCTATTAAGATTCTTGCCTGACCTAGCAATTGCAGTCAGAATCTCAAGGTGTATTAGTAAGCACTCCTGTTCACGAGCTAGACCCCAGATTGGACCCCTGAACAAGGAATACAGTAGGTAGGCCAGGTAAGAACTTTATATATATATATATATATATATATATATATTATATATAAACATATACATATGCATATATATATTACATATACATAAACATATACATATGCATATATATATTATACACATACTATATATATATATATATATATATATATATATATATATATATATATATATATATATATATATATATATATATCACTAAATCCACGTTGGAAGTGAGTGAAAACCAGGTTTTCACTCACCTTCCGACGTGGATTTAGAGATATTCTCAAGCACGTTCCTTCGTGCTTTTTTATACATATTTATATATATATATATATATATATATATATATATATATATATATATATATATATATATATATATATATATTTTACACGAACATGACATGCGGAACACAAACCACAAGCATCCGTTACTAGTGAATGGAAAAACGACTACTAACAACATACTCTTCTTACAAGTCTGTCACGATTATTACTATTAATTTCAGAAGGGAGGCCACACCTCACTATTATACCCGAAGGTGTGGAGGGAATGCAGGGTCGAGAAGTGTGGAACCATTAAAATTCCATTTACCAGTGTTAAGCCTTAGGTTATGCGCAGAGACCTAAATGGAAAAACTTACTTTTTCTGTCTCTTACAAAAAAGAGGTCCATTTAACCAGCCATACTCACCTGAAAGGAAACAAATGCGGCTGTTAAAAATTTTTTATTTCTTTTTTTTATTATATTGTATTGTTATTTATTTTTTCCTGACCTAGAAATTTTTTTAATAAAATGAAAACTATTATAAAAGCATGCAGTACGAACAAAGATGATAACGATTAAGTGATAGCTGTCCGAGTGCACACAGAAACAGTCTAAGTGCCGTAAGGATTGCCTAAGGAGAGAAATGATTATTACAGCCCCCTCGGCATGCTATTGCTTATAAAATAAATATCTGATACCAAAGTCTCGATAGGCCTACCTTTGGAATACTCTCGTGAATAATGCCTAAATATGAGACAACCAAAACATATTAATTTGTGAAAAAGAAATTTTTGTAAAGACTTCGCCAGCATATGTTACTTAACCACATAATTAAGTGATGAAGACTGACTCTGAACTCTACGTTTTTAATAATCTAATTCAGTCGTTTAGTCCAGCGGAATGTATTGCCTTATAAATCTGGAAATTTAAAAGCATTTCACATAGAAGTTTATACTGAATAAAGACGTGCGCAGCCGGTGTTTCAAATATATTTGCATCGCTGTTAAGTCCATATTCTTTACTTGTACCTTGTTGTTTTCCTATTACCTGCCAAGTCCACATGGGAAATGTTTAGCAATTAATAATCCTTGGATTTAATTTACAGATTAACTCGATTCAGTTTCTGAACTGAGTTACTGAATATTGTGAGAATACATCGTAAAAACTAAACAAGTGATAGAAATCTCTGGGAGTATACGTGTCATATGCGACAAATAACAGCTTGTACCCCGGAAGCATGGCATTACATGGGATTGTTATACCTAGTGGAGCTGCAATGGTCAAACCTTTACCTCTTGTAAGCTAACTAACACAGCTCTGGACCCCGCGACAGAACGTCTGAGTCACAATCACATCGTAACTGTTAAACTATCATCAGAATTGTTCATGTTTTGGATTAAATGTATTCAAACTAGAAAGTAATCGACACCACTCTCTCACTCTCTCTCTCTCTCTCTCTCTCTCTCTCTCTCTCTCTCTCTCTCTCTCTCTCTCTCTCTCTCATTAAAAAATAAAAATGTCTCTCGTTGTTACCGTGAAAGTAATCTATTGCTTTGTCACAGTTTATCTAATGGCACTACCCCTCAAGTAATAATACTTAACTGGCCGCACCTTCGCAAAATCCAATTCATCTTCAGTGGAAACTGTAAACATAAAAATATATCACCGTAAGAAAAGTGAACAGTCAAAATACTGAAAGTGTTTCTATAGCCATAATCTCCAGTACTCGACAGCTGACTGCAGGACAAATCAATGGAACGAGGGGGAACTTGACACAAATTACGCGATAAACCACGTACTTGGGAACACTTGCATAATCAGCTATATATTTTTTTTTGAAATTTATGATACTACGAACTTTTGACATGACCGTTAATCTGAAAAGAGAGAGGGACGAAAAACCAGCTAGGTACGTAATAGCCTAATAAGCTGGAATTTTTAATCATATGAAGACAGCGAATTCATAAAGAAAATGAATTTTCCATACGCCTACCATTTACATGCACACACACACACAATATATATATATATATATATATATATATATATTTTATATATATATTATATATATATATATATATATATATATATATATATATATATATATATATATATATATATACACAATCATGAAGCTACAAATGTCTTAATATCAAATTCACGCTACCTCAGTATTTCCGATGGAGAATTATCACCGAAGGGGAATTTATATAAGTGATAAATGAATAAGTACCATCGGGGTTCGCGTCCCGATGGTACTTATTCATTTATCACTTATATAAATTCCCCTTCGGTGATAATTCTCCATCGGAGATACTCGAGGTAGCGTGAATTTGATATTAAGCGACATTTGTAGCTTCATGATTGTATATAAATCACGGTGTGATAAAAACATATATATATATATATATATATATATATATATATATATATATATATATATATATATATATATATATATATATATATATATTGGAAAAAAAATACGAAGTGAAAATGATGCTTCACTTAATATTTTATCAATCAGGATTCAGAATATCTCACAAGGATGGGGGGATACTTAATTATAAACCAAAGCGTGTCTAAATATTGAACCTGTTTATGAAGAATAGAACATTATTCAGAGAGAATATTCAACCCGGAGAAGAGGATGAAATCTGTTACAGAGATCATATCACTTACTTCATCGTCTTCTTCTTCTTCTTCTTCTTCTTCTTAGACTGCAAGCGATGATGGATTCTCCTAACATAAATCAAGAGAGACTTACAAAAACCGAAAAGGAAAAGCTTTGGCTGCCCTCATATGCAGATTCGGCTCAAACGCATTTTCCTTCTTCATGGATTTCCTACCACGGTTCATTTTTCTTCTCCCTTTGAAAGGCATTTCTAAAAGCTTAATATGTTAAGTGTACGTGCGTGCGTGTTGGTGAGTGTGTGTTTGTTTGCTTGTTTGTTTGTTTCGTTGTGTGTATGATCACGAATCTGTTCATAAATATGTATCTTAGATGTTCTAAACCTGAAAGGCTTATTCTTGTATGAATCTGGAAATAAACACTTCGAAATGCTTGCTTACAAATTTTAAGTACTGCCTAACAGAGAAGTTACTGGTTTCCTTCAATTATGTTAAAGAAACCAAAGAAGAGTGTTGATCTCCGTACATATCTCAAAAGAATCACATTAAATTCTTGTACGCAAGGAGGTTGGTCTAAATACGGCGAATGTATTTTAACAACAAAAGTAATAATAAAAACAGACATTTTCCTCGTATTAAATATCAGGGACACCCACTATTAAAAAAATCAGATATACAATTTTGTAATGTCAACATAACACTACCTTTTAAGAGGACAGAATTATTATAGGCCTTTTTTTAGAAACAAAAAGGAAAAATATAAAATTATCACACTTTATGTGATGAAATATTCCATCAAAGCAAGACTTTAATAAGATCGATAGTCCTTGTGAAGGAAATGAATTACGAAAAAAAATCCACAATGTTCGATGGCCTTAAATTATAAACTGTTCTTCCAATTTTTCCATTCCAAGAACCACAAACTCAGATGCGGGGGCAGCGTTAAATGCACGTTAAAAAAAATCATTTCTCAGCTGTATCAACCATGTCAAATTTAACTTCAAAATGACATCACATCTGCCCTGCCGATTTTTTTTCTTTTATGATAATGTAACCCACGCCATGCTAGAGGTTTTTATTATATGGTTATATTTACCTACAAAAATATCACTAAGTCTAAGGACAAATAGCTTGGAAGGAAATATAAATTTACACCCAATCGGCGAAACTTTTAGATTTTAGCAAAACGCTTTCACGAATATGACGGTGATTTCAAAGGAGAGACTCATGCGCTCATCAACCAAATCCAATCAATCATGTAACCCAGGGCAGTGGAAACGCTCAGGACTTCATTAACAAAGAATCGATAGACGCGCTTCTATCATCACCAAGATTATAGAAACGAGTGAAAACACACAAGTCAGAGATGTCGCCAACGTACCGATATATCCTAAAGATTACACGGGACTTGACGGATGTTATGATGCCGCCCGGAAGAAGAGGTCCTTTAATTGGTTGATATATAAAAATTGGCGCTGAACTACGTCACATACTTCAATTGAAAATTTTCATTAGAAATCTATGATACACAATAAAATCGATATCTTCACTCTAACGGTGCCGCAAGTGACTGTCCACAACATTTTATATTTACAGGTTAATAGGACAGTGAGCTTTTTTTCAGTTTCAGTCTGGCAGAGAACACAATTTTAGTCGTAATGGTCAAATTAAACTAAATGTAAATCCTGCAAGGCAGTATACATAAAGCATTCTTATAACAAGAAGTTTTCAAGAAGGAACACAATTCTAACAAGTAGTAAATATTAATCGATGTAAGAAGTGAAAAAAGTTAGACAAAATCTATAATATAAACTACAATTCTGTACCAAGATATATCGTGAAAGTACAGACGTGAAGACTAATAAAATCACTAACAAGAAGAAGAAGAAAGAAGTAGTAGTAGTAGTAGTAGTAGTAGTAGTAGTAGTAGTAGTAGTAGTAGTAGTAGTAGCAGTAGTAGTCCTGATCCTTACTGTTCGGCAAACATCTGAATTCGACAAACCGGCTAGATTTCAGAAATCTGCATGGATTAAAGATGAATTTGGCAATACCAATGGTATGCTATCTACTTCAGGCGCTGAAATAAATTTAATGAATATGCGCAGAAAATTTACGAAATTTCAAATATAGAATCGACTTTTAAATTACCGAAAAATATATATAAAAAACTAAAATACCAGTGTTTATCCTAAAAGCCTATTCCAGTCTTTACCCTACTTCACTTACTGAAAATGTGAAAAACGTTAGGTGAAAAACTTGCAAGAATATATAGGGCAAAAATTATGGTACTCTGTAAACGCAACAACGAGAAAACTCGAAACAAATTGCAGTCGAAAAATTTTGAACTCAATATAGTGATCCATGACATCAAATACGGCTCCGTTTTCTATTTACCTCATTCAAAAGAAAGCGACAATTTTTAAAGGGGTGTCTATCTTATTGAATTAATTTTCATTCATTTTTACAATAATTGGACTAAATACTTCACTAATTTTTTTTAAAGTCCAGTTATTATATTTTATTATCGCTGGAAGCTACAAAATAACAATTAATTGTAAAGACTGATTCATGTCAAGAAACTATGTCTATACACAAAATGTAACAGATTTCAAATTACAGAACAGTAATTCAATAAAGTGTAGCATTATGGACAAAGTTACGTTATTATCTAAAAAATCTTTAAAGCATAAATGAAATAAAACCCTTGATTTATATCTCTCCCTCTGTGCCTATAACTTTTCTAAGAAAAATTATAGTTGAGTGTACAGCTAGGAAAATAAAAACATACTGAAGAAGAAGAGATATCACGAGTAAATATTAAACCTAGTAGCCTACTGGGCAATTTACATGATTAATAATAATAAT
>NC_089742.1:83153278-83170778 GCF_040412425.1 Macrobrachium rosenbergii | reverse complement strand
TAAAATGGATAAATATTTTGTAGAGTGATATTAGCAACGCAAATTACACGCTACAGAACTCCAAAGTGTTTATGGCAAATCTTTACAATGAATAAATACACCTGTTCACAAGACGGACCTATTACATTACAAATATATTAATATGTATGCACGTACACCTTTATCCTTATAAAACTACATCGCACTCCTTACGTTACAATTTACCTGTAACTTGGATTAATATATACTGTAGTTTGTGGGCGATAACTCAAGGCGTATGAAAATGATCATGAAAATCAAGGTAATGCAATGAAAAACAATCAAACCATCAATACTAGTTACGGTATTCAGATGCCTAAGAAAATGTAGCACACTCAAGCAAATCTAGGTGTAGTTCTTATAAAATATATTACCATTGCGAAATAAAAGTGCAACCAAAGGAATTTCCAACAAAATCACGCAAATGGCCACAGTGCGAAACTTCGTTAGTTCTGAGACATTTCGGTAAGAGAGTCATTCCCAGCAAATGAGCTCAGATACAAAACAAATGGACTCTCGCTCTGGATGGAGGAGAGTCCTTGGGCCAACGACAACCCCACACCACCCACCCCCAACAACCCACGATGCTGTTGCGACAAGAATAAATGGTCTGTATTTTTATTGGTTGAAGTTAACGGCTGTTGACTAATAATGTCAATAAGAGTATTCCAATTGCAAAACCTTTCACTTGGGATTGAATACAAAGGCTAATGTATAGAGATGACGGCAACTCTTTCCGTCCTAACTATAGCAACAAATCTGGCCTTCCTTCCTTTATAAAGGCTTAAAGAAAATATTTTTTCTTTATGCTATAACTACTGTACGCTGTTGCTACCACTACAAATGACGTCTTTTTTCGTCTACAAGAATATTTGGTGCTATACGCACTGGAGGAAAATTAATTATTGATGAAATCAGGAATAGTCACCCTTTACTTCTGTAAACTCTACAAGTATTTCTGAGATAATTACCAACTATTACAATCGATAAAACTGGAAAACCGAGAAGCAAATGGTTTACAAATTAGGGCTTTTACAAACTTATATAAACAAACGGACAAAGTGAGGGCCGATAGGAGGTTCTCCGAAAACAATATAAACATGGAAAATTCTTTGGAAAACAACGTATGCTTTTAATAACATGAGCGAGATAGAAGCTGCTTCACCCATAAAGATAAGCTTATAAGGCCAGTAAAAGGAGGAAGAAACAAAAAAGAACTACGTGAATAAACAAAAGGAATTCCAGTAAGCAAGTTGCTGATAAAAGGCGATTAACATTTTTCCTTTCTTAATTTCCCAATGCACCTTCCGTAAGAAAAGAGAGAGGAACAAGGGAAACCCATTCAACGGTTAATAAGATTTTCCACAATGTCTGTATTCAGTACCAATCAAACTATGAGAAAACTAATCACATCTTTTTATCCATAACCTATCCCTTGCAGTAGGGGGTACTGAATCAGACTATACTACATTAGAATATAAATCGTATGTAACAAATTATAATGTGAATCCAACAGGCGGAAGTTACTTATGGTAGGGTATCATGCAAAAACCTTAACATGAATATAACTGTAGCATGATAGCATGACAGAGGTTGCTTTCCGCTTAATACAGATCACAAAATCAACAACTGTAAAAATTCTATTACATGAATGTGACCATTTCAGCGCAGACTTACAGATGTTTTTGATATCCCAGTATACAGCATGACGGTTATATGCTACTTTAATATTTGTACAGATCCATAGGCCCTAAAACAAAACAGTTAACAGACAAGATAAAGAAAAATCTAGATAAAGACGTTTAACGCGAACAGGAGAAAAAAGAAATCACTGGTTACTTAGAAATTCAACCTAAAAACTTGTTTCCCATTACTACTATAGTTCCCACAGATAGGATTCATGTTACCTCCACTTTACTGTAGCTCTTCTACGCCCTCTTTTTACATATTACAAAAAGCATTGCTCACACTGAACCTACTTTAAAAATGCAAGTTTGTTACATCAAAAGATAACATATCCATCATTAGTCATTCCATATAATTTGCTTACACCAATTCTCGTTTCTGCCAAGACATTTAAATTTACACGTCTCTGTCCCCAAACGGTTAAAAAAAAAAAAAACTTGAAAAACTCACCACGCACTGCGATTAAATAAACAACGTATGGGATTTTCCAATTACTATTAATAAAATGAAAAATTACTATACCATAATAACAAAAAGACTTTACCACTAAAGCTTACGACTTCAATTACTTAAAAAGGTACTCTACAGCTGAGCCTGTACTCGAGTCACGTCTGCAACCAGTGGCGTTCTTTATGAGAACATCTATAACTGGGGCTCGTTCTGTTTGTTTGTTATTAACACGCTATCATATTCCTACGATGAACGGCACAAATTTGGCATCTATGATAAGCTTGCTTTGGCATCCTAAATTTGATAAAACGGGACTTTTAAATGCTCATTTCGCATCATTACCATATTTCAGGAAATTATTCTGAACCAAAGAAAAAAAAAAAAACACCGGATGAACCTCTGCTTTCCACTTTATATTTTCTACTTGACAGTTACAGCAAAGCTTGTCACGAGATAATTAAAATTCTTGAAATTCTCGTGAATTTACGTGGAATCAGCATGCAAACAATTATCTATGCAAACTATTATCAATGCAAACGATTATCTATGCAAACGATTATCTACAGCAATAAAATCATTATAATGTTAATTCCAATACAGCAATAAAAGCCTTCATTATTGAGCTAACTGAAATGTTTTATATGTAAGTACTGACGGCTTTCTCGGTTCACAGGCAATGTGAGAATTAACGGCAAATTCTTTGAACGGAAGCAAAATTTGCCAATATTCAGTTATTTATTGAAGTCCAGTCGTCTATCATTTACAACATCGCAATTACCTAACGCCATTTAAATGAAAAATAAAACAGTGACTATGAGAACAACGTACTAACAAAAAAAGAATAAACGATAAATAAGAATAATATAAAACTTCTGTTTTCATCGACATTTCTCCAACACTGCAAAGATATAAAAGCAATAAAATGGTAAAAAATGGTTATTTCCGATTCCCAGCCATTGTTTTGTAAAATGGGCTTGTTATCATTATGCCCTTCTCCACCCTATCTGTGAACCACTACAGTCGACAGACCACCATGCACATACTCGTCAAAAGCAAAGTGTTTTAACAGAATTTACCGCTCACCAGCCGACCAGAATGTAAATGGGTACCAACGTCAGCTGAGGTCAAGGGAAGGGCAAGGCCTAGCAATCTCATTCCAAGTGAAAGGAAGGCTCTGACGGCAACCTCTCTAAAAGGAAGGGGGTGGGGGGTAGGGGTAAAAAAGGCATGGTGAAAAGAAATATACGGGGTTCGAAAAAATAAATAAATACAAACCCAGTTTAAACATGAAACGCTTCAAGTTCAGCGCATACATTTTATCCTTTGGCGATGCAATTAGCTCAAAGATAAAACCAAAACCAATATCCAAATCTTTGCAGTTACGAGAATTTATTCGGGGTCAGTATGCATACTCGATATTGCACTTCCATATACGCCATGGTTGATAGTTTTAGATGTGTTACATAAACAGTCGATTGGCGTATTGCCAGCGTCCTAAAGCTCTTTGACGGTTATATTATAACATTTATTTCACCATTTCGTTACCCTAATGAAAAATCTATACCGAATCCGAGTCCCTTCTGCTGGATTTTGCAAAACTAAAAATAAAGACAGAATTCTTCAAATGTAGAATTTTTGTACCCAGAATATATTTTTCCGTAATTGGCGATTGCCATAAGATGGAATCACATTATGATTCAGAAGGATAGTTTTTCAAATACATACATGCATACATACATACATGTGCGCCCAAAGTTTTGGCGGACAAAAAAAGAATAAAGATCATTTGATAAAACAGGATTTATAACTTCTTTATCAATCTTATCCATTTACTTTAAAATGAAAAGAAAATATTACAGAAGACAACGATATCTCATGGAAGTTGGTGCCTGCGAACAACCAGCCATGGGAAGTCCAGTTGGTAGCGCCCCTGCCTTTCAATTGAGAGACCTGGATTCGATCCCCATGTGAGTCATAAATTTATTTCTGTTCCACACTTGACTGTGCGGTGATTACACACACACACACACATATATATACATATATATATATATACACATATATATATATATATATATATATATATATATATATATATATATATATATATATATATTATATATATAAATATATATATATATATATATATATATATATATATATATATATATATATATATATATATATATATATATATTATATATATATATAGAGAGAGAGAGAGAGAGAGAGATATAGAGAGAGATATAGATTATATATATATATATATATATATATATATATATATATATATATATATATATATATTATATATATATATATATATATATATATATATATATATATATATATATATATATATATATATATATATATATAAATATTATTAGTGTGTGTGTGTGTTCATGTGTAGTTATGTGAGAAAATCGACAAAAGTAAGAAGGTTATGCCTAATACTAGCACTTGCCAAAAAAGTAATGCAGTTTTCTTCAATTTAAAAAACGACATGTATTTATGATCTTACGTTCATTATTTTCTAATGATTTTAGCGTGTATTTGACACAAATTAGCTTTTATTATTATTATTATTATATAAAATAAAATAAAATTAACGTTTTCAAAACCATTAATGACAGTCTGAATATCATGTAACTATGTGCGTTCAAAGTTCACAAGATTGTAAAAGCTTTTTTCCCGTAAGTTTCACCGATACGAAGCATGTGGTTGAATGAACCTAATGTCGCATCACAAATAATAATTCTCCTTTCTCTTACACTGGGGAACTGGAGATGGACTGAATCTGAAACTCCTTTGTGGCTTGATACAGATGATTATCCCAGACAGATTCTTCATCCATTAAAGCGCCTTATGAACAAAATACTTCATTTGTTGGGCTACTGTTTCATGTAAGGAAAAATACGTAGGCTTGGGGTACTTGTCTTTTGTTTACATCTAATTTTAGTTACAAACTTGAACTTGAATGGAATACCCTTACAAATGTAAAGGCAGTTTCCTTGTTACGAATTATTCCACACGACCAAGAATAAAAATAAGTCTTCTGGAATCCCCAATATAAAAGCTTATTTTCTCAACTAAGTAATATTAGGTCAGCATATGAACAAACAAAGAGCACAAAGGAGAATATCAGAGTTAACAAGAGTTAAAAAGAGCTACGATACTGACGAGAGAACACTGAAAGACAATTATAAAAAATAGGAAGCACCTTATTTTGAAAACCTACCAGGGTCCGCCAAAGAGGGAATTATCCCTATGGAAGGCTATAAATAAAACCAAACAAAGTGAACAAAGTGAAAGTGAAGTGAAGGGAATACTCTTTCAGCCCAACAGCACGTTTCGCAGTGGGGTGCGGCTTTGCTTAAACCAACCCTTTTTCAAAAGAGAAAAGTATTTCCATTACCGATATTACCAAGCAAATACAAGCGTTAAACAGGGTATTTTTTGTCTAAGTATAAAGTGGAAACGCTATAATCACGCATGATAATAAAGCTACTTATTTTTCCTGGCGAGTACTTGTGGTCTTTGTCATCTACATCAACTTCAAAATTATTATTTTCATCCGTCGTAATTCCCCACAAAATTACGTAACACTGAAAATAAACGTTACTGCAATTACACTTGACAAAACTCACATCAATATTACCCATGCATCTGTTTCGTTCATATATAATCTAAATTAGTTTTTCTTATTTAACTGGAAATCCACAGTGACGCAAGACCTTCCCAATGGGTCTATAGACACTTGCATATGCCTCCTCGTGATTAACATGTGCCAACCGAACGTAAAAAGTGGTTGCGATGCAAAAGGTGGTTTCAACTGGGGTAACGACACTAACTTGACAAG
The DNA here is from genome assembly GCF_040412425.1 of Macrobrachium rosenbergii. Lineage (NCBI taxonomy): Eukaryota > Metazoa > Arthropoda > Malacostraca > Decapoda > Palaemonidae > Macrobrachium > Macrobrachium rosenbergii. The sequence goes on along the minus strand of NC_089742.1, from coordinate 83,164,762 downwards.
ACTCAGAATATGCAGATGATGCCTTTTTAATTTGCAAAACGCCACAAGATTTAAAAAGCTTATTTCACAAAATGCATCAAGTATCTAGAAAGATGGAACTCAAAAACTTTACGGTAATGACAGAGTATGCACAAAGGGATGAAACGACAGTAGATAAAGACAGGATTCATGAGGTTGAATCCTTCAGATATTTAGAAAGAGGCTTTCTTGGTAGAAGACTGAAAAGGGCCGAATCAAACAATTGGAAGGCCGAATAAGTTTTAGAAATCTAACAGATTGAAATTGCATATGATACTGAGATTACCCTCAAGCCTAGTGCGAAATGTGTTACTATGTAGAGATGAATCACGGTACGACAAGAAAACTATAAAAGATTTTTTTCAACTTGAGATTGAAGCTTTAAGAAGAACATTAGGGACAAATGAGAGTATAGTGTTAGAAATGATACCACAGGGGCAATGACCACAGTTCCATTTGTGCAGATAACATAATGAAGAAAGGGGGGATGGAGATGGCTTGGAAAAGCCCCTCGCACAACCCCTCAGTTCATAGTACGTGGCTGTGTGAACTGGGCGTCTTGGCCACCTTAAGAGTTGGAAGACCAAGATGTACTTGGATGAGAATTATGAGACGGAAGGCTGGAGCTGAACGGAAATTTGTAAAAGTTAAAGCATAGGAAAGACATGGTGGCGGAATTTCAAAGGTGCCCTTCGCGCTACGCCGAGTTGGAGTCGAAGATTATCATCATGTTTTTGTCATTATTGATGACGGTTTTACAGTTTGAAATTGATCGCTTTGTAAAATTGCACATCCGACAAGAATGTTTTATCTGATTAATTGTTAATATATAGAAAATGAGATCAAGTACTAATATAATCTTTATGTAGTTTAGAAACACTGAAAGACCCATTCAGAAGTTATATTTCTTTGACGACATCGAATATCACGAGTGATTTTTTAATCTTATTCTTTTCATATTAGTACCAGTTATCTATACGGCGATTGCATTTATGAAGATAACCAGTGAAATACTGCTGCTGCTCATGAAATACTTCTGTATACCAGAGCCTTCGGTCCATCATTTTTACTGAGAAATTCGTGACAAGGCCAGGCGTCGCGCAAGGCAACCGTGTAGTGTATCCATCATGGGGTTTTGTTTATGATCAGACAGGTAAACATCATATCCGCCGCGAGCCACATACTCATGTGCTCAAAGAATCCCCCTTGATAAATTTAATGAATCGGACACTGAAAATTTAACATGTTCTAAACTGAACATACACTAGTGCAAGATTATTCAGGATTTGAGTTACCAATTCATCACGACCTTTTTTTACACACAAATGTTAAGCCACGAATACTTTTAATATCAAATTTAACTTGCATACATCACTCCTACAGATTTTATATTATATATATATATATATATATATATATATATATATATATATATATATATATATATATATATATATATATATATATATATATATATATATGATGTGCAATCACTCTGGTCAGGATCCGAACCTATGCCTTTTGCACTTAAATAGGGAGGGACTAAACCATTTATCCATCAGCGAGATTAAAAGTGATTTAGACTACAGTAGACATTCCTATCGAACAATGGCAGGATAAATGCATTATATATATTAGCCTTTTGGGAGCAAGCTATTCACAAGGAAAAGCGACTTCGATATTAAAGGTTATTTGTGGCTTATATACATACATACACACGCTATACATATATACATTATATATATATGTGTATATATATACGTATATATATACATATACATATACATATATGTACATTATATATATATATATATTATATTATATATATATATATATATATATATATATATATATATATATATATATATATATATATATATATATATGTATATATATACACAAGGTTATTTGTGGCTTATATACATACACACACTACATATACATATACACATATATATATATATATATATATACATATACATACATACATACATGAGAAGATAGTGTAATTGCCTTATGTCTATAAAGGAAATAAATTTCCATCGAACTGGTTACGAAATGTTTCCTGCAGGTATTCCCAGCGAATAGCTTCAAAGATATTCACGGAGGAAAAAACTTTATGGTAAAGAAAATATAAAATGTGCCCCTGTTGCTGCCTTAGTTCATGGTGGATAAATTACATCATTATGGTGAATTAATGATATTCTTAGCAAAATGCAAAAAAAAAAATACAAGGATAATCAGAGAGAGAGAGAGAGAGAGAGAGAGAGAGAGAGAGAGAGAGATTCCTAGAGAATAATTAATAATAATGAAACATTTGATTCAGCTAAATACACCCAGAGTATCAAATCTTACAAAAAGTGAGCTTGAAAAATCCTTTATGCTTTTTAAGCAGAGCTGAATAATATCCAGATGATTAACACGATCAGTGGTCTTCTTTGTCAGTTTTCAAAATCTCTTATACAATTAATAACTGATGTGCCAAATACAAAGTAAAAATATTTGAAACTGGGGAACTAAGAATGAGACAAGATGTACCTGCCGCTTATTAACTACGGAGAAACACTAAATTACTTATTGGCAAGTGATAGTATTAAAGCGTGATGGCAGTCAAGTAAATCGAATGTTTCCTTCAACAGGATGTACGAATGATCCATTTAAATATGTTATGAACGGGCTCATTATGACATTCGATTTGAGCAATTAGCCTACAGCTCAGAGAGAGAGAGAGAGAGAGAGAGAGAGAGAGAGAGAGAGAGAGAGAGAGAGAGAGAGAGAGAGAGAGAGAGAGAGTCATTTCGTCTAAAAAAGCATACTTAAGGAACAAACAATAAATAATTATCTTAATCCGATCAAGGAACGACGAAATGATGTGTATGACAATGATGATGATGGTTTTTTATTTCCTCGAAGTCAACAATTGTGACTGTGGTTCTACATGACCGTTAAATCGTTAGATGATAATAACTTTTAATTTATGTAGCATCGGAAGTCTCCATAAAGTCAATGGAATCAGATGATCACAACTAAAAAAAAAAAAAAACTGAATCAGGGACGTACAATGTAACAAATCCATTGCATCGCACAAGTGTTGCTTGTCAGTTTTGTCATGCAGGTGCAATGAGTCAACGTATAGCATGACCTGCACAGTGCTTCACTTCCGGACAAGGTCTGGGATTCCTTAATGTAGATTGTAGATCGTCGAAGCAAAACTATCATAGATGGGTGCCTTACAATAAATGAAATGATGGACAAATCGGAAGTTTTAACAGTTATTTATCGATATTCATAATGGACAAACATCCGTTAAGAACCATCCTTAACAGTTACCGAATTTCTAAGCAAGTTTCAGTGAACAATGGTACAATTAGAAAAAAACAGTTGAAAACTGCAAAAAAAAAAAAAAATGCCAGTTCTAATAAATATATTAATGCAAAATCCCCAGTACAAATTAGGGACAATGATAATCCGCACGGTTGAAAAGTTTTGAAAATTGATTCAATCATCATTCCCAGATTAATGAATTTCTTGGAAATTTTCATCATCAGTGCCCGACTCCCAACATGCGATCTGCAATGGCCGACTGACAAACAGACCATTCATGTTAAGAAGCGGATGGAGATTCCAAGCGTACCTAGAAATTATACGATGGCACTGACCTGAGCATTTAATAACTCATTCCCGCATCTGTTGATTTACTTAAAAAAAAAAAAAAAAAAAACCCTCGCTTTGCTGCCGGTAAAACTTGAGATCCCAGCGGTCACTTTAAGACCGAATGGCCGGTTACAATCCCCTAGAACTCGATAGGTAAGAAACTGTACCATACGACAGTTCGGGCTAACAGTGGTATATCAGTGTGCAATTTAAGTTAATCGGCGACCAAAACAAGCCCAAGTTGACCGGTTGGCTTTGACGGGTCATGATTGTTTGAAAAACAAATGTACGCTGAATTGTGGACAAACTGGTTTAAATCAACCTGTTGTTACAACTACAAATTGCATCTGCATCAAAATCAGGTACCAAACTGCTTGCACAAAGGGTGGGAGCAAAGTGGTCAGGGTACGGGAATTGGGGTTCAGCCTCCTTCCGGTTAAGATGCTTGTGTTGGTTAGGTTAGGCTTTGATAGGTGACATCAGTACTTAAAGAGATCTTAACACTGTATTCGTTCAACAAACACAGAATTTGTGAGACTTAACAGAAACGATTGTCGTCCCTCTACTTCTGGCTGTCTAATGAGACGTCTAAAATCATCTCGTATATAAAAGAGATCCTTTATTTTTTAAGTATGGTTGGCTGTACCAACTGGAGGTGGGCTTTACTACGAAGTCCATAGGAGGCAAATGTAAGGGAACCTAAGCCGAGTTAAGTATGGTTGTAAGTAACACTTATCTCGCTATGGCAGCAAAATGCAGTTACTTCAAATAATATTCGAGCCTAATTACAATAATCGTATCTGATGACAAACTTTCTTACCTACCAGCCTTCCAGTCGTATCCCTTAAATGACGATCTTGAGTCGCAGACATCGCTCGTGGGCCTGCGGGATGTCATTTCTACATTGGAGCTTCCTCCACTCGGATGAGGACTACGTCGGCCCTCATTCTCCCACTGGAAATACGGTTGAGACATTTCCTTGACTAGGTGGATGAAGCAATAAAATGAACGATGAAATAAATTTTCAAAGACTTCCTCTTCTTGGACAAGCTTCGCTTACGGACACAGCTTACACATAAGCAAAAAACACTTCAACTCATTACAACCAATGGTCATACGACAGTTCAGGATCAGTCAGCAACTTGACAGGAATCTCTTATCAATCAATCACCTTAGAGCGACAAAACAGCAAGTTACAGTGACCCAGAGTCCCAGACTGAAAAATGACACGTCTGTCTGACAGTTTGTTCAGCACGTACTCAGGAGTGCGAAGAGTCGAACATCACTTCAAGGACAGTCAAGTTGCGAGTTGCCAACTACCGTTTGTAATTTAAGCTAGCACTTCCATATAAACAACTATCATATTTTTTCTTAAAATTTTATTTATTTTTATAGAAATGTTTAATTGATAGTGGCATTTCGACAGTATGATTTCCTTGTAGTTATTACTGATGTACGGAATCTTTGTACTATTATACACAAATTACGGATGCACATTAATTGAAACTCTGTTCGCTGACATTGATATTTTGGCTCCATCAGACGGAAGAACTTTTATGACAGCACCCTTCATTTTGATCTTAATGTAAATGACTCATGACAACGGGCGTAATTATCATTCTAAAAATATGTGTATCAAAGTTCCTGTCCGCCACTAAAAAGTTGCCGAAAGTCACTCTCAAAAGCAATGTCCGAATGGCATTTTGTGCGTGCTTAGACACACTAAATATTGTGTTTAGTATATTGAAAAATAACTTATAATTTTGTTATGTGTTATCCAGTGGGAATATTTCAACAAATGACTCGTGATTCATCAAAAGCCGATATTTTCCCAAAGATAATAAATGCAATTGAAGCGGATAGTGTGACGAGCAAGTTTCGCGGTCCTAAGCACAAGGTTATTGCAGGCACAGGTAATAACTGGTGGTCAGACCTGTTCTGGACTGTTACACAATGCATGTATTCAATGGGATAATGACGTGACTGAAATTATTTCTTCCCAGAAATTGCTTTTTTAAGAGTACAGACCGGAATACAACAAGAAAAACGGAAAGAAAGGGAGCAGGGTGCCGTCTGACCAAGCATTAATCCATAGACCTGGATCTTGGAGGCACTTATTTTCAAACAATTATTTTCTGCAAGCTTATCTCATGAGATACTGCAGCCATAGTTAGTGAATTTAAAGAATCCTAGGACTGTGCTTGGGACCGTTCAAATGTAAATTAGATGCTGAGTAATAAACTATATGTATTTGTGGATGATATCATGTATTTTACAATTAGGCTACGTCGAAACTGAGCTAAGTATTATGATTTCTGTTTCATGACAGCCTGTTAGTGAAATATTGAAATTCCCATGCTTATTCCGTCTGTCCTGCATATTCTTGCTAACCATTCAGAGTCACTGTTTAACTTTAAAGGCCAAAATTCAATACGTAAAGACGACAAAAATTTTTTAAGGTCCTATGATTAGATCAACATAAATGCTATCATGAGCTTTAGCCGACTATCCATCAGGTACACATTTCATTTCTTGGCTGAACAAAGGCACAATACCTTTAAAATTTACCGGAAAGTTTCTAAATAGTGCCGCCTCTCTCCGGAATCACACACGGAACATCCACCTGTGTGGTTATACTTACAGCCAGTGTAGAGGAATATTTCACACACAGTATATATATATATATATATATATATATATATATATATATATATATATATATATATATATATATATATATATATATATATATATATATATATATATAAATGAAAATAAGAAGGCCCATAAAACACTATTTAAACGTTGAAACCATCCGCACATTCCTCCAAGACAGAATACAAGCCACACATCAAGACATCTATGTGATTAGAAGAAAAATAAGTGAGCTAGCCACGTCACTTCGCCTCATGTGCAGGGATGATGGTATGTACAGATATCTTTCATATTTTTGTGCTATCAGGTGCTATTGAAAACAGTGAGTCCCACTCCAGAAATTTGTGCTACAAATTAAAAAGACTGATTAGGAACAGCGTATGGAATAATCTTGGCCTTCCCAATAATGTGCTGAATCTCTCTAACCATCCCCTCACTGCAGAAGGACAGACCGTTTTAAATCTTGGAGTTTCATTTGCTCTAAAACCTGGCCCCGAGTAATCTTAATTTCCTAGTTGCTTTTGATAAACATTTTGCAAAAAACAATTATGACAAGAAAGAGCATGTCTCAAAGGCATTTTGCTAAATGTCTTGGAGCAAAATAACAACAAAAATTCGCTCCCGAAAAGATTCCAAAATGCATTAGTTAGCTTAAGAAAAAGGGGATATCATCATCACTAAATCTGACAAAGACGGGAAAATAGTTCTGTTAGACAAGGAGACATACATCAATAAAGTTCAAGAACTTCTAAACGATGCGGAGACCTATGACAAATTAACGAAAGATCCCTACAACAAATATTGCTGCTCAGTTTAACAAATCAGTTAGAACCATAGGGGGCAATAAAAAAAGACATAGAATTACTAGAGACATTCAAGGTAATCAACCCCTCTCTCCCTATTTTTACGGCCTCCCGAAAACACATAAAGATGGGATTCCTTTACGCCCCATAATATCTAGCAGGGGGCTCTTTCATGTACAAATTATCAAAATGGCTCAGACTTGTTATCACCCTTTTAGGAACCTTCTCATCCTCCCACGTCAAACATGCAGAGGATTTCATACAAAAATGTAATAGTTTAAACATCCCCTCAAACAACATCAAATTGCTCAGCCTAGAAGTCGAGTCATTATTTACTAAAGTCCCGATTGCCGACGTGTTGTCTTTCTTAGAGAGGAAGTTACAACCATATGAAGACCATTTTCCTCTTGGCATAGATAAAACTTTAAAACTTATCAACCTCTGTGTAACTAACAACGTTTTTTCTTTCAATGGTAATTTTACAAACAAAAATTTGGCTGTAGCATGGGAAGTCCCCTATCACCCTTCTAGCAAACTTGTACATGGAATATTTCGAAACAGAACTTTTGTCATCTATCAAACCCCATAATATGATCTGGCTTAGATACGTAGATGATATCTTTACTTTCTGGGACAATAGCTGGGGACTTTAATGAATTTTTAATAGGCTAAATTCGCTAGTTCCGACCATAAAATTTAAAACAGAATGGGAAAAGGACGGAAAACTGCCGTTCCTAGATGTACTGATCATAAGAAAACAGAACAGGTATGCATTTACAGTATATAGAAAACCCACCTTCGCTGTCTCCTACATTCATTTCTTAAGCTACCACGACGTCTCCGTAAAAATCATGGTAGGTGCAACTTATTCCTCAGAGGACTTAGGATATGTTCAAATGAGTACCTGGATAAAGAATTTAACACGATCCGCCAACACCTAACGCAACTGCTCTATCCACCACACATTATCGAGAGGGCTATTAACAAAGCGAATAAAATATACTATAGAGGTCCCACTCCCAACAGACAAATAGATTTCAACAACAAAATAAAGCTTCCATACGATGAAAACATCAAAAAGCCACCGAACAACTCAGTTCTAATAATCCTTTCATTTTCCATTATCCCAAATCCATCGGGAGTTCGCTCGTTAACGTATACTTAAATAACAAAGGGGAAGAAGCCGGAGTTTACAAGATACCATGTAGCAATTGTCATGAAATCTATGTAGGCGAGACAGGTAGATCGCTCTCGCAAAGAATAACAGAGCACAAAAGATCAGTACGTTACGCTTCCCGGAGGTTCAGGAATTTTCCTACATATCAGAAATACAGGGCATGCCATTAACTGGAGTGGGGCGGAGTTGGTTTTCAAAAGTAGCTGTCCGTACAAAAGAAAGATGCTGGAATCTGCTATCATCAATCAAACCAACAATATGAACCTGTCAGGAGGACATTGGAAATCGGACGCCATCGACACCTTAATCCTCAAACCCCTCCTGAAGAAGATGACCCAAAAACGCGACCGCCAGATCATCGCCAAACGGGAGCTAATGAGGCCAAAACCACTAGGGGGAATTTGGTCACTCTCCTCCTTCTTAAAGAACGCCACCTCCATAACATGGGAGGCCTAAGGCCACACCTTCATGTTTTTGTATATATACCATTGTAACTTTCCACCTGTCCATATTCTACCAGTGAACAGGGGCACAGAAACAAGTGCCCGAAATATATGGTTTCAACGTTTTAAATAGTGTTTTATGGGCCTTCTTATTTTCATATTACACTGTAGTATTACAGGAAAAGACATTCATATATATATATATATATATATATATATATATATATATATATATATATATATATATATATATATATATATATATATATATGTGTGTGTGTGTGTGTGTGTGTGTGCACGTGTGTGTGTATCTCTCTCTCTCTCTCTCTCTCTCTCTCTGTGTGTGTGTGCCTTATATTAAAGAGATATTCTAAGGCCCCAGGAAATAACTGATAACTTTGAACTTTTTACTTTATTTCTCTACATTTGTTCTAAGAGTTGTCTTTTATGCAATTAGTTTATATATATATATATATATATATATATATATATATATATATATATATATATATATATATATATATATATATATATATATATATATATATATATATATATATATCTTAGAACATAATATATATATATAAATAAATATAAAACAAATATAAGTTCAATAAAGCTAAAAAGTTCAAAGTTATTTTTCTAATGCCTTAGAATATATCTCTTTAATATAAGGCATACAGAGAGAGAGAGAGAGAGAGAGAGAGAGAGAGAGAGAGAGAGAGAGAGAGAGAGAGAGAGAGAGGAATTAACTGGTGTCCAAAGCTGAAACGGACGACCGAACGTGTGTTGATTCTGACAGGGAGGAAAAGCTTATAAGAAATGTTTACGAACTGTTGAAGACTTCACGTAAACTCTGTCGGAGATGGCCCTCCTCTTAATATATATGAAAAACGAGCGGCTTGGGGCCAGCATCTTCACCAAGTAGTATTTACAATGAAGGTATTTTCCTAAGAGTCCTGACATTTTGTCTGGTGGGAGATTTTAATTAATGTTACAATTTCGTTAAGATAAAATGTGATAATACTAACATATAAGCATATTATCAGTGTATGCATGTGATATACATATTCTTTCTCAAAGACCTGAGTAGACATACATTTACATAAGCATTTTGGAAAAAGTTTTATATTTTAATATCATGAAATATTTATAATAGCTCCTTTCGTCATAGTGCAGTCATGAGACGTCTCACGTTCTGATGAAACGTTTGTGGTAAAATCAACAGCAGCAGTAATAGTAAATCTTATTCTTGATTATTTTATTTTATTTTTTTTTGTATGAATTACAAGTTTCCAGTGACATTCCATTAAAGTTGAATTTAAGACAAGAGATAAATGATTATATAAATATACCATTATTCAACGAGAACACGACTCCTGACTTTGAGAAATTTTACCATTTCCGATGGCCATGTATTCAAGAACTACAACATTTTGTTGGAAATAAAACACAAATTGTTAAAGGCATTTTCAAAACAGGCAAGCAGACTTATAGATTCACTTACAAAAACAGACACACTAACATCAAACATGCTTTGAAGGCCTTAAGAAGAAAGCACACGAAATTCAGTGCAACAACTTTTCCTGTACCACTCGTTTTACTGCATTTATGAAAACATGTTCACATGCCATAATTTAATGTTTAGGCATACATATAGTCTGTGTAGCATTGACTGTCTATGAGAAATAAACTCCACGTTTAACAACACAAAATCTTAAACATGAAAACCTAGAACAATACAATGCAACTGATAAATGAAAAAAAAAATGTGTAAAATTTATCAAATATCTCTGTCAATTTTGAAAGCACATGCACACTAGCACATGCATAAAAAAATCGGCATTTATTGTCATACAATGTCTTTCCACTGTAATGAAGAGAAAAACACTGATGCCCATTACTTCTGAAAACTTACCAAAATAGATACTCATTTGTCTCTACCGATAATTATTTCATGCTATGTGCTTTTATTTCATTAAAGCTCAACATTCACGTAAAATCATTGCATTTTGAGCTGTTCTCTTCATTTTTTTCCATTGTCATCCAGATAATTTCTAATAACCCCTCCAATGTTTTCTCATATCTTCTCAAATTTATATTAATTTTAAGTAATGCGATTCGTGTACTGCAGCTTTTATATTCGCTGAACATACATCGGAAAGTTCTTTAAAAACAAATAAAAACTTCTTAAAAAATGCTTTTAATTATAAGTTTCACATGCTGGACGTTTGTAGGAATCACGGAAACTTTATCTGAAATTGTGTGTTCATATAAACTACCTCTCCCTCTTGCCTCAACTCTATTCCTGAACTAATATTAAAGCCTTGTTCTTAGTTATCACATAACATATAATACCTATGAATGCTCACCTCATCACTCTACGCATCCAATAGGATCCAAATTTTCTCTCAATTCTGTTTCTTCGCATTTAGTTTCATACCGCATTCTTAAACTTCCTGTCTAAAATACGTACTGTCATTACGAAGTATAACCTTTTTCACCACTAATTTCAACGAATTTCTCATTTTTCTTTCTTAATAACCAGAGTATAGCAATAGAAAAAATAAACATTAATGTTGCACCTCTCATAAAGCCATACATATATTTTCTGGTGAGGAATTTGACATGGCAAAGCTGCACAAATCTGCCTTGAAAACGGTCTGCAAGAAATAAAGAGAATCCACACTTCGAAGGTGGGAGGAAGAGGCAATAATTAAATAATTTCATTTTA
>NC_089742.1:83140778-83143278 GCF_040412425.1 Macrobrachium rosenbergii | reverse complement strand
CTGTAAGTCTGGCGTCCCTTTAAACACGTATATTATTACTATTATCATTATTAGTGTTACTGTTATTATAGTGCTACTGCGTCTTACTGGAGCATTCGGGTCTTCATGAACTTCCAGCGGTCTCTCCTCCCACATATGTCTTTGGTCGCATTAGGCCCCTTAAGAGAGCAGTGCATCCGGTTTAAACACTTGCCTCGTTTAGTCTCTTTTCGTGCTACCGCCGCCAAAGCCACCTTGTTGAACACCTTTTCATGTGCACAATCGTACATCAGTTCAGTCTAACTAGTTCGCACCTCAGACTCCTTGACCTACTTGGAAGAAAAATGCCTCCGGTGTAACTCGTTTCGGCATTTTTCTGATTTTTTCGAAGCACTTGTTCTGCATTTCATGTAAATATGAAAGCAATGGCTCAACAAGGTCATGCATTATTTATTTTTTATCCCTTGATACGCATCCCAAGGAATTCGATACTCAGGCATCTGATTTTCATACTCCCCATGCACTTCGCAATATGGTAGGTTTGTTAAGTTTCCATAAACTAAAAGGAAAAGTCGATGAATTTTAAATTAAGTTAAACTCAGAGGAACCTGAAAATAATATCAATTTCACAGGATATCAAAACAGAAACAACTTTACAGAACTCCAGAGGGAAATTAACCTCCAGGATTCTTACTTAAAAATTTTGTTTTGGAATTTATATGTTGCACAAAGATACGCGAGTTTATATTGCCAGACAGAGACTGCAGATCGTCCATAACAAACAGGATTATAATTAACAAAAAATGCCATTAATTATTCTCCTCTTGAACCACAATTCATGGAATACGTACGTAAATTAAGGTTATACAATGAGAGCAAGTGTGTGTGTGTGTATATATATATATATATATATATATATATATATATATATATATATATATATATATATATATATATATATATATATATATATATATATATACATATACACACACATATATATATGTGTGTATGTATGTATGTATGCATGTATACATATGTATATGTATATATATATATCCGAATGGAAAAAACTAATAACTGACAGGCCCTTACTTTCTCCGTTCACTATTTAGTAAGGATGACTAGCTAACGGACTATAGCTTCATCTTATATTACTAATCGTATTGTACACGGAACTTGTCGTTCAACAAGCCTTTCTTCCACACAAGGATAATCTAAGACAAATGTAATCGGAGGATAATGTCGTTTTCCAATAATATCTTTACGGAAAACAAAGTAATGAGCCACCTGTGATCTTATTTAACTCTCTCTCTCTCTCTCTCTCTCTCTCTCTCTAATAATTTAATGCTAACAAATATGAAAGTCTCATTTATGAATCACTTAAGCCGGATATGACCCAGGATGATGTTTTCAAGTTCATCTGCGCGCGTCAAAGAGGTTCTTACTTAAAGAGTTCCTTTGAAGTATTGTTATTTGTACTTTATTATAAAAATACGTTTATACATTTCCACAAAGTACACACGCATAAACGTTTGGTATATATTTACTTTATTTAGGAAAGAAAATTTCCTGAGAAAATAATCAAGTTCTTAGTGAAACTACTGCCCTTCTACATGATACACAAGCTCAATACCAATCTTCCGCAGCCTTTTGCTTTCTCCAGTCTTCATGCTATAAGTGTTTTATTGGTTCATTTATCGACTTTTAGGCCAAATTCATTCCATTTACCCTTCACTTATAACTCAATGAAGTATCCCGGTTTTTCGTGAAAATTTGACATCAAATTTTTCTCTCAAAAGTTATTCAGTGCATTGCAGAGCACAGTTAATTGATTCTTCGTAATCCGAAACGTCTACGGAATTTTATTTTTTTAAATGTCTCACGTTATCTGTAATGAAACTATTTCTATATTCAATATTTAACATTTCATCATCATTTTTATCTGTCCAGACACCTCCTTGCCTCAGCCATCAACCCTACTCAGTCCTACTACTCGTAAAAGTACCATTCAAGTTTTATGGTTCTTTTCTCTTCTAAGGGCCTCTTCATAACCTCAAATAAACCGATGATTAGCGCGCTGCCTTATGTGACTGCCTGAAGTGCTTACTTGAAGTTTCTCCTCCAGTTCTAGAGAAATGAGAAACAAAGCACTTGTATATAGAGTGAACTGTAGTCTATATTTCAGTTCCCTAGTAGTTACTGATTGGTACGTGAGCCTGCTTATGTCACAATACGCTTCGGTCGTTGAGGTGTATTGCTTATCTCATAGATTAATGGATAATGGCAAATTTATCGCAGATTTTCTAGATCTATGCAACTTCACATTCTCATTAAACTTGGTGTGCTTTTTATGCTAAATCCAATCAACTGGCACTTTAGCATTCTTTTGGTGGAACCGAGATCAGCCCATGATTTGACTTGTCCAAATAGACTTCAAAGTACTAAAGAAATCTTGTGGTGAGGCAAAGTATCTTCGAATTTAAAGAGCGCCAATTGTTTTTGGATATCTGCAAACCAG
>NC_089742.1:83098278-83138278 GCF_040412425.1 Macrobrachium rosenbergii | reverse complement strand
TACCACAACAAAATTCGCCCCATACGTCATTCATTCTAAGTTAAACATAAAACCTAAGATAAGCTGAAGGATTCCATTTGCTATTCACAGAAGGCAATTTTTCAATAACAGAAGAATGAATTTAACTTTATGGCCTTGAAGAGGTGGCGGATGAGGACCATAGTGTAAATGGCAAAAAACTATGTTATAGCTGATTTATTTTGATTATATATTGTATATACAACCAAAAAATATTTGTGTATTTACAGTAAAAGTAATAATTATTGCTAAGAACATTCCCAACTTTTCTTTTCTATACAAACAGGTTAATTGGAAGATTTTCCCTAAGCTCAAAAACTAAAAACTAAATCAAGGCAATTAGTTGCATTTACATTGTCATAAAGACAATGAAATATAAAAGCCAGGATGGGAAATGTTCTGAAATTCATAGCATAACAGTTCTGCAGAATCTCTGGAAGAAGCATTCAGTATGGTTAAAACATCTTTAAGTAATAACAGGAAAAACGAAAGAAGAAAACAAAAAAGAAGAAATCGTGGAAAGAAAGCATAGGTGACGTACTTACGACCAAGAAGCACATCGATAAAGAAGGGGAAAAATTAAAATGTAAAGGAGACCACAGAGTGCATTTTCAACACAGATAACAAAAGCCTCCTTTTCTAAATACAACCACATACTATTTCATCAGTATCTTATCTTCTTGAAGAACAAGCTCGAACAGCTTCATTTGTAATGGCAAAACGTCTCACACAAGTTCAAACTGTACTCCTCATAGTTAGTTTGTATATGGCTTCGGAGTACTATGTCAGGTTAACAGTTCTTCTGTTTTTTTAATTCTTCTCCGACAATCCATCATATTAAATTTTTTCTTGCTGCTGATGGAAGCGAGTTAATTTATTAGACTAAGAGTCTTATATAAGTAAGGGCACTTGTGCCAATGCGATGAAATGCTAAAGCTCTTCCAGTCTGCAAGTGCACAATTTACCATTACAGATTGTTTATTGTAATGTTAAAAACGCGAAAGAGAAATAAACCAGCCTATCAAGCGACGAAAACTTTCAGAAACGCCGAACGCTTACTGAATGAAAAGACTAGACTCGGAATGATGATCCAAGTCAGAGATTTGAACCTTTTCTCATGAGCGAAGGCCATTCAGAAGGCCTTACCTTGCCTTATGTGTATGGCTTCCTCTTTCCTTTGTTGGATAAAACATTTCCCCTTATTTTTTAAAGAAATTGTTTGTACAGTTTAAATCTTAATATCTTTTTATCAATTTCAGTGTGTTCTTTATGCATCCTTTGGGGAGACAGCGTCATTCCGATGCACCAGTTTTCACCTAATATTAATCAGGAATAAGTTTTGAATAAGCGAAAGCGTACACGTACAAAGTGACATGAAGTGTTTATCTTAATAAACAATGCTATCTATCCATCGTTTCCTTCATTTGTCAAAGATTCAATAGGAATGTATATATATATATATATATATATATATATATATATATATATATATATATATATATATATATATATATATATGTATATACTAGAAAAAGAAAGAAAGAAAGATACTAACTAGCTGAACCTGGTGCTGCCCGTAAAAATTCTGAATAACAGCTTACGGGTAGGCCCTTGAAAACTCTGAATAACAGTCTACGGCCAGCGGGAGGGAAGAGGGAAGGGGGAGGAAAGAGGGAAGGGGAGGAAAGAGGGAAGAAAGGGGGAAAGGGGATAAAAGTGAGAAGATAGAGGAGGAGGCGGAATGGGGAAGGGGAGGGGGAAGGGGGAGGGGTGGGAAAGGGGAAAAAGTGAGAAGATAGAGGAGGAAGGGGAATGGGGAAGGTGGGGAAAGGTAGGGAAGTGGGAGGGGAAGGTGGAGAGGAGGGGAGGGGATTGGAGGGGGTGAATGGGAGGGGAGGGAAGGGGGGGGGGAAGGAAGGAGGATGGGAAGGGGATAGAGAGAGGGGGAGGGGAGGGAAAAGAAGGGAAGAGGGAAGGGGAGAGGAGGGAAGGGGAGGGGAAAGGAGGGAGGGAAGGGGACGGGAGGGTGAGGGGAAGATAAAGGGGAGAGGAGTTACCTTCCCCTATTAGAAAAGACTAAGACATCACTGAACATGAGACAATAAATAAAAAATCTTATATTTCTACTGTACAATACATGCTCAGGAGTGTCTGTGTATTTGTGTTGGGGTTGGGGGAGAAGGTCCGTCTCTCTTTCAACAGTAGACAGACCTTTTATCAGTTACGTGAAATTCACTGCACAACAAACTGAAGGAAATTCGTTATAGATATGATGATGGTAATGCCTCAAGGTTCTTAAGAATTTGTATTTAATTGGCAGTGTATAATCAAGAAGATACATTTGACTTAAGATGAACACTGAAAAAAATGTGGTAAATTCGACAAGAGTAATTTTTTAATGAGGGGGTACATCTGTCACAGAAGCATCTGGTCTGCTAACAAGCATGCGCGGATGGTGATGAATTAGTTCTTGATCTCCAAAGGTGTGCCTGTAACAAAGATTTTTTTTTTTTTGTGGATTCAGTACTTAGATATCATGACAGTAATACCACAAGGTACATAAGAATCTGTATTTTATTGGCAGGGTATGATTGAGATACGTTTGGCTTTAGATGAACACTGAAAAAATGTGATTATTTCGACGCGAGTAGTTTTTTTTAATGAGGGGGTAATCCTGTCACAGAAACATTTGTTCTGTTACTACTTTTTTCCGTGGCAAGAATTGTAAGGGCTGACTGGAGTGGTGGTAGAAGATATAGTTTGAATTACATTGTTTTATGACTGAATGAAAGTAATTCTAATACAGTCAAACACATCTGTTTAATTTTTTGGATGTACTAAACTGACTATAGGGTTTGCAGTGGGAGCAGTTTAATGACACCACCAACAGAAAAGGTGGTGGTTTTCTGCCCAAGCTACTGGTGACTCCCATACAGTTACTGAAGAAAAGGTGAAAAGCACCGGAAAAACGAAAATTTAATTTTTTTGTCTTTGTTTGTGTCTCACGGGGTAGGGGTTTGATTCTGAGTTATAAACCTTTCTGGGGTGACATAGGGGCCGCATGCAAAATTTTGTCTAGGTCTGTCAAGTGGTTTGGATTTCTATAGCATCCAAACATACATAAATTAACTTTTTACTATATGGAATAGAAAATATATATTTATACATATATATATCTATATATATATATATATATATATATATATATATATATATATATATATATATATATATATATATATATATATATATATAAGCATTAAACTATAATGAGTCATTTAATATCCAATTCAGTCATCACGTGTAATGCACTTAGGGACATTTACCCCCAGGAAATAATATATTTTCATTTGATATGTTACCCACTGAAACCCGGGTCAGGTGACTAGTCCTGAGTTCTTGTCTTCCGTGGTTTCAGCCCAATGAGACGACGTTGAAACTTATTATCATCTAAAAAATTATATATATATATATATATATATATATATATTGGGGTATATATATATACAAATGAAAATACTGTATATTATTTCCGAGGGTAGAGTCCTGAGTTCTTGTCTTCCGTATTAAACGGACATTTATCATCTAAAAAAATTTTTCCCGTATATGAATGACTGTGATTAGATAAAATTCATTCATTTGAAGCTTAATGATATATAAATATTCATTATATATATATATATATATATATATATATATATATATATATATATATATATATATATATATATATATGTGTGTATGTGTGTATGTGTGTGTGTGTGTGCACATGCACGTGTGGCATCAAAAATCTCTGGCAACACTTCTACAATTTTCAGTACTTTTTATCCTCGAGGCTGATATTCTGAAAATATAAACAAAAACTGTTACTCTGCTGCTCCATTCATTTATTTTTAAGCTGACAGCCATTGAATTTTGGTTATCTTCAGGCTATGCTAGATTTACGATGGAAGTATACTCCAGTACATAGGTGAGTACAGTAAAAATATTAAATACAAAAATCGTAAAATGAAGATTAAAATTAATTCCACAGCTAGAAAAAGTGAGCACTGACAAATTTCAGAGACGGGGATTCTACACGAATCATCCAGCTCCAGAGATAGCCCCAGTGGCCTGCAGTCCTTTGTTTCCAGGGCAGCTTATTTTGACAGGCTTTCATACTTTCTCCAAATTTAAATTTGTAAACTATGCTGGTCCTAGATCCTTAAGTGGCGAAATTTTTCATTACTAGGGTGGCTATCAAGTTGGGGGCGATCGAAGGCTCTCAGCAGCCTACAGCGTACCGTCTGTGTTACCCATCAGGTGTTGTAATCTTGCTGCCATTTTGTTCAAATTCATTTCTGTGCTCTAGAATTTAAGATAATTTTCATTGTTGGATTCTTGTTTTCAATGTATAGTTTGCTGCACTCACCTATATGCCTAGTATTCCCCTGATAAAAATAAGAAGTCAATCACCTAAGAAGCTTTCAGCAAAAGACTAAATCAACGGAGCTATTTCTGTTTATACCTTCCAAACTTCAACTTGTAAGATGAGAAATACTGTAAATGGCAAAAGTGTTGTCAGACAGTTAAAGATGCCACATATGCATTAACACTTAATACATGGCACAACCACACCCACACACACACAAATATATATATATATATATATATATATATATATATATATATATATATATATATATATATATATATATATGTATATATATATATATATATATATATATATATATATATATATATATATATATATATATATATATATATATATATATATATATATATTATACTGAAAATTTCAAAAAAACGTTCCTTACATTCCTAAGTAATGGAAAAGTAACACACATCACAGAGTTTCTTTTACAAATTTCTTTAAAATTAGTTATACCTGCTCCAAATGACGAAGGCATTTGTATTATCTTAAAGGAGAAATATCTTTAAAACATTGTTCCATGAGTCAGAAGCTCTTGAAACCACTTATTTAATTCGCAGTGCTTACGTTAGAAAGTAATTATGAAAAACTCGATGAGCTGAAGAAGTATACCTGTTGCCCAGTAAGAACAGGAAGATCTTCCAAAGTATTTATTCGAAAATTTTGATTATTGCCACTTCCTCGGGGAGATAACATCCAAAAGAGAAATGTTCCATTGCAGCCTGCGCAGAATAATTTGTGATGTTCACATGCCATTTGTCAGGATAGGACAGTATTGAGTTTCCCTCTCAATGGACTTCGCCTTCTTTTGAGAGTGTTATGGCATAGGCTGTAGAAGCCAAATAATATGCTTAGTGTATCTGTAACCCACTGAGCTTTTTCATCCAGTTTCTATTTTCTCCGTTCTTTTACTCACTGGATCTCCATAACAACCCACTTACCAGATAGCCAAGACATCTTAATGCACATCAGCCTCATCACGGTTAACGGTCATGTATTAGGAATTTTTTATTCTTCAGGAACCAATGCTTCTGTGTGAAATTCGTCTATCCGAAATTTTTACGGGCTAGTTATCATCAAGTCAGTTGTAAAATACATTTCAAACTTGGTTTATCCACCTATTACAATTCTCTCTCTCTCTCTCTCTCTCTCTCTCTCTCTCTCTCTCTCTCTCTCTCTCTCTCTCTCTCTCTCTCGAATTATCTTAGAGTTTCTTATATTATCAGTCACAAATCTTTGCTACTCAGGAAAATTTTGGGTTTGAATGTACAGTTTTCATATATCCGTACTGAATATTCAAAACATTGTAAACTAACTGGAAAACGAAGTTTGTAATGAAGTTCCATGAATAATGTATGTTTATTAGAGATAATTTCATACCTAACTTGATACTCACTGATTCCAGAGATGTTGCTGATCCATGATCCCCTTCTGCCCCTGTCCCTGAAGGACTTTCGTGAGCACCTTGACCTCTTCTCGACGGTATCCTGGGTCGTTGGTGGCGGGAGGACGGGTGCCTCCAAGACACTTTCGCACTCTTCTTCATCCTCCATATCTGTCTCTGGTAACGGAGGTAGTGGAGGATGAGGTAAAACAGGAGTGTGAGGTATGCCGGGCTTAGAAGTGATGGAGGAGTAAGAGGGAGGGTGGTGTGCCCTTGGAGGAGTGACAGAGGAGGTGGGGGAGGATGAGCCTAACTGCGATCCAGAAGGCGGCAACGGTGGTGGGTTAATAGGGCGAATAACTCTGATGCAAGTTGACACAGGGGAGGCTGGAGGGCTGTTGGGAAAGTCTCCAGACAATGGAGGTGGGGTGGGAGGGGGGAGGAGTGGACGGGAGGAGGGGGAGGAGAAATCTGGTGCCGAAGGAAGAATGATGGTGGCCTGATATTGGAGTTCCTATAGACAGATCAGTCCGTGAAACGAGAAAAAAGAAAGAAATGAAAAAAAGAGCAGCACAGTAAAAGTTGTCCTCGAAGAGCTTGTATTGAATAAGCCCTGTTTGCGTCTGCAGCAACGCACGAACTTAACATGAAGACACTCACATGTCTGGTCGATTAGCACTTATTCACAAAATCTACCCGCAATGTTCACTTTGCTAAGATGCTTTACAAAATCTATTCTGGTTCATAAGGTTAAAATAACCTAACCATCACAGCTGCCGATTCATTTCAAACTCAACCTGAAGAGAAACGAAAGTCGATGTTTTCTCATCATTTTTCTTTGACGTAGGCACTGGAATATAGAATATGACGTAAGAACAAATCATTTAGTCTTTAATAGCCCCTTATATTTCCGATTATAATTGTTGCTTCTCATTTGTGTTTAAAGTTTCAAGTACATCAGCTAACAAGCAATAATAACAGCTAACAAGCCATACAATTAAAATGAATCAATAATATTATGTATAAGATGCTATAGGACGATCACTGGTGTCTGTTAAATAAGCTCACCAATGACCCAAATGAGGGAAACAAATGAAATACAAAAAGTCGAATATTTTCTTCTCACACCGACTGTAGCTTACGTTGCCGATTTTGCGGACTTAGCTACAGTTGCCCACCTTTACGGCTTCGTGGCTTAGCGGTCACAAGAGGTGCTGCGTCAACTGCCGAAGGAAAAACATCGTATTCCATCACTTCTAAAAGAGAGGGAGGCTGCGAGGGCAATGGTGTGGAAGAAGGGGAGAGGCGATTTTCTATTCATGTGTGAAATAACTGTTCTCCTATCTATGCGAACACACAGGGTCGGATAATATCACTGGTTTATTTCACAGACATGCGGAAGAGCCTTCCCTGTCTGCAATATACACGTATATCACAACACAATCACACACACACACACACACACACACACACACACACACACATATATATATATATATATATATATATATATATATATATATATATGTGTGTGTGTGTGTATATATATATATATACACATATATGTATATATATATATATATATATATATATATATATATATATATATATATATATATATATATATATGTGTGTGTGTGTGTGTGTGTGTGTGTGTATATATATATATATATATATATATATATATATATATATATATATATATATATATATATTTGTACATACATAAATGTATGTGTGCGTGTATGCTTAAAATCACAGAAGATATGCTTGCTTTTAGTATAAGCGAACACCACAGGAATATAAAGGGCAAAGTTCTTTACCTAGCACCTTCAAGTTTACTCATGTATCGTTGGGACACCAAAAAGATAGATTACAAAACGGCGAAAGCGTAAAAAACCAAATGAATTGTGCTACAGCAGGAGGTTAAACGACTTGGAGATCCATAGAAAAACTATAAGTACTTGCAAAAAGGTCGTACTTCCTTTCATCTGGTTTTTTTTATAGCACGCAATTAGAATTCTGACTTTGCTTTTAATTTCAGCATTTTTGGAAACCCCACATCAACTGTATCAAGTGATCTACATAACATTTTTAGATAGGCTATATATGATCTCTTACTGTGTTCGGTAACATCTGCAAGCTAAAAGTTATGTCACACAACTTTGACAAAACTTTTATTAGTGACTGACAATACGCGATTAAATTTTGCTAGTGATCCGGGTCTGATAAGGGAACTTTTTGGGGTTGCTGGTTGGACTGATCAGCCTTGGCGGAGGTGAGCGGTCTCCAGATGCTCAAGATATAAGGCAAATACAAAGCTTTCATATCATCCAGGTGCCAAGGCGTTCTTACTTCCAATAATTAGGCTTTGGGCATTTTAATATATATATATGTAACATATATATAAAGAGAGAGAGAGAGAGAGAGAGAGAGAGAGAGAGAGAGTACAGAATATGGATGCTGAACTTTCATGCTAAGACTTATGGGAGATGACTGATCAAGAGGGCATACGATGATCATCTATAAATACCATTCCTGGAGACAGGGAAACCATCCCCACTGGTAGTTTCATTAAGAGAGAGTCAACCACCACCACGGCTGAGCAATTCACTTCCAAAAAGGTTTCTCTTATTACAATTCAGTCTCTTCCAAAATCTAATCACTTGCTGCCTTTCTCAAGGGCCAAATTTGATAAAATTTCTGTAAAGCCCCACGCAACCTTTTGAGCAATCCTGGTACCCAAAAGTCAAACATATATCCTTCTTGGAGAGGTGATAAAGGTCTCGAGATGCTAAACACATCTAGGCCTAACCACGAAGTCTATATTTCAACAATGAAAGAACAAAAGTCTGAAAAATGAGGTACTAGTGTCTTCTATTTATAAACCTATTTAGTTCTGCGGAACTAAATGGGTGAATACCCTTGAACAAACACACTTACTTAGGAGGGCATG
This sequence comes from Macrobrachium rosenbergii, assembly GCF_040412425.1. NCBI lineage: Eukaryota > Metazoa > Arthropoda > Malacostraca > Decapoda > Palaemonidae > Macrobrachium > Macrobrachium rosenbergii. The sequence continues at coordinate 83,129,488 of NC_089742.1, read as the reverse complement.
TGACTGAAAAATAACTAGAATTCAACCTTGACAATACAGAAATTTTGTCTGTCAAGACACAACAATTTTTTTGGCAGAAGAGGTTTTACAGCAGCAACAACAAAATTATTTAGATTAATGGCTATGATGAAGCTATATCATGTTACAATCAAACCATAATAATAATAAATTGTGAGGGACTGCGTATTCAAAACATAAAATGTTACCACACAAACTCCCAAACGGAACTCTTTCCGCCTTCTTTTGGCACATAACTGGGTTACTTTTTTTTACACTAATTACTCTTTCTACAAAAGCGAGCGAGAGAGACAGCGATTGCCAAAACCTTCCGTTAACTAATAAGCGGCATTTCTTCCTCGTCTGGTATGTTTAAGAATTAGCTTAAATCACAGTCCCCACCTTGTTATGTGTTTTTCAATAAACCAATATTCGGCAGCCATCATCGAACACAGATCCCAATACACTAAGCAAAATATGTTTGTCTCAGAATAAGAGCGGGCGTTGGGAGCAATCGCTGTACGGAACATTTGGCTCATTCATCACAAAGAGAGAGAGAGAGAGAGAGAGAGAGAGAGAGAGAGAGAGAGAGAGAGAGAGAGAGATCTAGACAAAAAGAAAGGAAAAATATCATTTATACCCAGTTTCACACACAGAAGGAAAACGAATTGTTTCCAGGCCAAATACAAATTTTCCTTTCGATTGCTACACGAATGTTTATCAAGACCACAACAGCACAACCACAGCACAAATTACTATCAACACTAGGGGCAACCATAAGAAGCAGAAGGTAATATAGAGGGTGAAGTGTTCTTGCTAGTTAGCGCATTAGACTGAACTGTTGTTCCAGTGGACGATAAGAATCCGTTTTTCCTGCTGGCTCCTGCTTGCTGATAAATCCAGCGAGAAATGGGATACAAGGCATTATGCACTGTAGAGGATCTGCATGTCATCGAGAGAGATGTCTATATGAAGGTCAAGCTCAACCTCTACAGTATATGTGAGATGCGTGAATAATGCATCAGTACTTGAGGATTTACTCATTTCAAATTTGTTTTTATAAAACACTATTTCATTGGCTAAATCGCGCAAAAACCATAAATAATTATACAATCATAATTACCATTATTATTACTAATGAATAGCAATGACATAATAATAATAATAATAATAATAATAATAATAATAATTATTATTATTATTATTATTATTATTATTATTATTATTATTATAGTAGTAGTAGTAGGAGTAGTAGTAGTAATAGTAGTAATCTAAACCAAAAAGTATCAATAGCTAACCCTATTACCATTACCAATAATACAAATAACGATCACCAAAATGTTAATGAAAATTGTGGTGATGATAAAAATGTAATTTTACCACCTGGTAATAATAATGAGCTAAACCACTTAGGAAAATGCTAAACGAAAGTCAGGCTTACTAGCATACCCTCAATCTCTCCCCAAGAACGCGGAGAGGGAACAGAATACTATGCATCGCGAGAGTTTCCTTTGAAGACCCAATAAATCGAAAGCAATTAAGAAATAGAAAGGACATGAGCAGTATTTCGTTTCCTTCTCGACCAACAGCTTCCTTCAAAACTAAAACTTTCTTGGAAAATCTTAGGTCGGTCTGGATAGGAGATGGTAAACTACGTTTGGACATATCAAGTGCTGCTCTAGGAGCAAGAGGCCGTGCTGGTATAAAACCAACTAACAGAAAAGAAACCAAAGTCAGAGATGAAGGAAAGTGGGTGGTTACGTGGCTTGCAAAATGTGTGTTACAGATTATATTTTCTTTACATGTTGTCATGAAAGCAAAGACAGCACAAAATATCATTAGATTAAATAGGCAAGTGCAGAAGTCTGGGTTACTGAACAATTTCATTTATCCTTTAAGCAATGAAAGGCAACAAATGCCGTTGATTAAGGGGAAAAAAAGTATATCTTAGTTTAACCAGACCACTGAGCTGATTAACAGCTCTCCTAGGGCTGGCCCGAAGGATTGGATTTATTTTACGTGGCTAAGAACCAACTGGTTACCTAGCAACGGGACCTACATTTTATTGTGGAATCCGAACCACATTATAACGAGAAATGAATTTCTATCACCAGAGGGGAACAGTATGTGTGTGTGAAAGAGAGAGAGAGAGAGAGAGAGAGAGAGAGAGAGAGAGAGAGAGAGAGAGAGAGAGAGAGAGAGAGAGAGAGGTGAACGTTTACACCAAAATTGGCGGCACAAGTCAACTCTAAAAAGCAGAAAAAGAAAAAACATAAGGACAGATTTTTCTGCTTCCATTAGATTCCTCACACCAATCAAACTTTCCAAGTATCGATGGTTTTTGCAAGGAATAATCTCTTTTTGTCTCTCTTTTTAGAAAGCGATGCTACATAGCAGTTATCTTTAGGGCACGTGCACTTACCGTTAAATTTTTATCGCTTGTCTGAAATCTAGATTTCATTTGAATGTTTATCTATTAGTCAAATATATTATTTACTGGTGGCTCATTTATTCACCTTTGCTCTCTTTCACATATATCAGATAATAGAACTGTGCTCTTATAACCTTGGTATGGAAGGCCATGACTAATAATTTCCACCGGTATTATAAAACATTGCACTTGAATGTTTCGTCATTTCAACTTTTAATTCTCTGTAAAAGAAAACTATTGTTCTGGCTTTGTTCGTCGCACTTTTCCTGTCCGCGCTCAGATCTTAAAAACTACTGAGGCTAAAGGGCTGCAAATTGGTATGTTGATCATCCACCTTCCAATCATCAAACATACCAAACTACACGCCTCTAGCCTTAGCAGTTTTTATTTTATTTAAGGTTAAAGTTAGCCATAATCGTGCTTCTGGTAATAATATAGGATAGGCCACCACCGGGCCGTGGTTAGAGTTTCATGGGCCGCGGCTCATACAACATTATATCGAGACGACAGAAAGATAAATGTATTTTCGGTGGCCTTGACTGTACGCTATACTGGCTGTACAGAAAATTCGATTGCGCGGAAGAAACTTCGGCTCATTTTTTACTTGTGTTACTGTATTTCCAGAATAATTTTTATGACAGTAAAAGACAAAAAGTGATTTCGTCAGCCACACTAACGCTGGCGTTTCCTTTTAGCAGAAGCCAAACAGGGCTTCTCTCTGTCACTGAAAACTTTTGCTGTACTTATTTTTTATTTTGACTTGATAATACAAAAACTTACGACATTCATCAGGGTAATTTCATAGCCGCAGACCACACTACCTAGAGAGAGACAGACCCCACTTCTATAAAATTATAATATGCTATCGCCGCTATAGTGGAAAATGATGAATTAAGACCACATAAATACCCACTTCCTTAATATATTGCTAAACTTAAAAAGGACGGACCGTTCAAGAATTTCCTATTCTCAACGGTATCTTAGTTTGAGAGAGAGAGAGAGAGAGAGAGAGAGAGAGAGAGAGAGAGAGAGAGAGAGAGAGAGAGAGAGGGGGGCATGTATATTCAATTTCGTACCACATCTAGTGTCTGTTTCTCTTTACTGTGATTACATAAAAGTAGGTAACAGGCGAAAATCCTAAGGAAGTTCAGGAAAAAATAATGGAAAGAACAAATCGCAGTAACTAGGACGAGGAACAAACAAAGCGATTTGATGTAAAAAAAAAAAAAAGTTAAAATCGAGTTTTCTGTACAGCATGTAATACTGTATGAAGCTCTCAGCCATGGCCCATGAAACTTTCAGCCAAGGATCAGTGGTGGTCTGTGTTGCTGGAACCCATAGCGGTGCCAGACGCACGATCATTGCTAACTTTAATCTTAAATAAAATAAAAACTACTGAGGCTAGAAGGCTGCAATTTGGTATGTTTGATAATTGGAGGGTGGATGATCAATATACCAATTTGCAGCCCTCTAGCCTCAGTAGTATTTAAGATCTGAGGGCGGACAGAAGAAGTGCGGACGGACAGACAAATAGCCATCTCAGTAGTTTTCTTTTACAGAAAACTAAAAACCGATGAGAAATGACTGGAATTGATGAGGTACACCAAATAATTTATCAATGCAGCTTACTGAGAGAGAGAGAGAGAGAGAGAGAGAGAGAGAGAGAGAGAGAGAGAGAGAGAGAGAGAGAGAGAGAGAGATTGGCTTATCACAAAAACTACCTTTCACAGCTTCCCCATAAATAAGCCCAGCAATAATGCAATATCGGAATTACAGAGTCAACGATTTGCCTTCAGACTCTCCTTCAGTGACCGAAAACATGAAAAAGAATACAAGTATGTATTCTAACATAAATAAGCTTCTCAAAATCTGTATGAATGAATTGCACGATATGCAACAGAATTCTAGATGAAAAGTACAAAGCTTATATGCAGAAAATCTTTGTCTATGAAGAGTAGAGCGTAATAGTAAGACCTTGCTGTAGTGGAGCGGGTAACTACAAAAAAATAGGGGAAAAGCACAAATACTGATGCAAGCATGAAACTTGGCTCAGCTATTCTTCTTGTCCCTTGGTCTCATTAGCAACCTCCGGCCACACAAATTTTTGCCATTTCCCAAGATGGCCGACAGGTTTTCAAAATGGCGTCCTGTGGATATTTGAATATTGGTATTTAATTGACTAATCACATTCAAATCCCTAAGTCACTCCCAGTTTATATTATAATATTAAGAACAAGCCTTTATACAGTATATGTAGATACACCATTTCTCTGCATAGATATACCCAAGATGGCTGTCACTATATCAAAAATGTCTGCCAAAATGCCAAAAATTGGTGCTTAAGCTCATATATGAGGCTAAAGGTCGGGTAATACGTGGATTTGGGGTAACTTCAGCCTGATCAGTTCATTTTTTGTATATTAGAAATCAATTAATCCCCAGTTAATTAATTTTCATCCTCATTTAGAAAAAATGGGTAATGAGCTAAATGTAAAAGTGTAATAGTGTAGTGTCGGTGCACTACCAGGGCACAGTGGTTGACACTATAGCTGTGAAATGCTCAGCATGGGGTTCAGTGCTAGCTAATGGCAGAGATTTGTTATTAGTTTCCCAAATGCTGTTTAGCTAGCCCCACTTCAAAGTTAAACAGCTGCACCTGAATTGACAGGATGTGCCATCGCGGGAGAGCCGAGCCAAGGAAGATGGGGCTTTAGTCTTCTAGATGGTGTACAGATCACACGGGAAATAAACAGCACTGGATGAATGATCAGGCTAGGGGTAGGATTATGACATATCTGAGCCTAGTTGTATCCCATATCTGAAAGTGCATATATGTTATATAGGTGGTAAAAGGGTAAACCCTCGGCCTATAGAACAAAAGCAATGGCAGGACAATCTTGGAAGCCAACGTCTTTTCTGAAGGGAGATAGTACGACTAACTGGAAGCTTTGTTGCTTGTGCCAAGAGGACACACGTGAAAGACTAATTGATGCATCTGGTGCTGGCTATGCTACCCTTGCTACAAACATTCCTGAATTCTATAAGTTAAATGCAATACCTACACCATTTCACCCCAAAAGGCTTGATGAAGGTGATGGAATTCTGCAGACCTTTGAAAATAACAAAGCAACATATCATGAATCATGTATGCTGAAGTTCAAAACAACAAAACTAGAAAGGAAAAGGAAGTAATTGTGTAAGACAAAAGAAGAAGATGATGCCCCATCAGCAAAATTCACACGTAGTAGCCAGAAGGCAGATGAAGAAGATGCAGAAGAATCTAAGACTGAGAAAGAAGGAATATGGTTTATTTGTGACCAACCAGCACCAATCAAAGATTTACGATTGGCCATGACATTACCTTTACATGAAAAGCTGCAACAATGTGCCACCAACCTACTAGATAAGAAACTTCTGGCCAAGCTTAGTGCTGGAGATATTGTTTCTCAGGACCATATGTATCACCCATCTTGTCTGACAGGTGTGTACAACAGGGAAAGGGCCTGGCTAAATTCCCAGAAAATTAGAGATGATTATGTGCAGTACAGAAAAGAGGCATGTGCCCATGCTTTTGCTGAGCTTGAGATCTACATAAGAGACAAGCAATTGACTGTTATTTTACAATGGTAGAACTTTATGATCTGTACAAACTAAGACTGGAACAGCTAAATGTTGATGCTTCCTTTGTGCACCGAACACAGTTGAAAGAACAGATACTTGCCCGCATCCCAGAACTCGAGGACTTTAAAAAGGGAAGAGAAATTTGGTTTGCCTACAAAAGGAAAATGGGAGAAGCCCTAGCCACGGCATGTGACTACAATGATGCGCCGATTGTGGCCAAAGCAGCTAAGATATTGAGGAAACAGATGCTTGAACATGAGATAGAATTTGATGAACCTTTAACAGCAGACACTAGAAGAGAATCTGTGCCACCAAGTTTGTTGGAATTTACGTGTGCTACAAAATGGTGGCGATATAAAATCCCAACTTAAATATGGAACATCATCTACTGATCTAGGTTTAGCACAACTTTTGCACTTCAACTGTCGAAAGAATCCAGCATCTTCAACATTCTCCAGACATTCCAAGTCAAGAGAACCTCCATTTCCAATATATATTGGTCTCCTGGTCTTTGCAAAAACCAGGAAGCGTCAATTAATTGATACATTCCATCACCATGGAATCAGCATCAGCTATAATAGGGTTCTGGAATTGACTAAAAGGTTAGGAGAAGCAGTTGTAGCAAGAGCTGTGGAGGAAGAAGTAGTTTGTCCCACTACACTAAGAAAAGGGCTCTTTACAACTTGTGCTGTTGACAATCTGGACCATAATCCAAGTGCCACAACTGCACATACATCCTTTCATGGGACAGGCATATCTTTGTTTCAGCATCCGAGCACTGATGAAAAGGGTGAGGACAGAAACTTGGCCCAAATCATCCAAAGTGGAACAAAGTAAAAAAAAGTACCTTCTCTTACTGAATATTACACAAATGTACCTCCTGCTCATTTTAAACAGGAAGAATCCCGTTCCTTCATTCAGTGGAAGTGCAGGACACCAACAGGTTGTGCTTTCAAAGCATCTTTCTCTTGAGTATGAATGGCTTGAGAAAGTCAGTCTGTCGGACAGGAGTGAAAATGCTGTGTCCATATCTTGGGCAGCACATCACGCTTCTCAGAAGCGACAGGTTTCATTTGAAATAAGCTTGTCATCAATGTTTGGACAAACTATGGATTAAATTTGGTAGAGGAAAAGACATGAGGTGGATACCTATCCATGAAATTGCAGCAGCCATGGGACCATAAGCCCCAGCCCTTCCCTTTTTCCATGCATTTAGTGGGTGTGACACGGTGTCTGCCTTTCATGGAAAGGGGAAAAAGTCTGCATGGCAAACATAGACTGTGTTTCAGCGTGCCACACCCACCTTCACCAAACTAAGTTCAACACCAGCAGCTGTAGAAGATGAAAACCTGCAAATTATTGAAGAGTTCTTGGTGCTAATGTACGACAGAAGCAGTTCATATAAAAATGTAAATGAGGCTAGACTTGATCTCTTTGCAAGAAAGCAAAGAGCTTATGATTGCATTCCCCCTACAAGGGCTGCTCTTAGAGAGCATTGCAAGAGAGCTGCCTTTCAAGCAAGGCACATTTGGTGCCAGTCTTTAGTATGTCATCCAGTTTTGCCCAGTCCAAGACACTGGGGATGGCAACAAATTGATGGCACCTGGTTTCCGTATTGGACAGATTTGCCAATAGTAGTAAAATCTTGCCAAGAACAGAATAAGTGTGGCTGCAAAAAGGAATGCCATGGCAGGTGCAAGTGCTACAAATCTCGACTTAGCTGCACAGCTCTCTGCAGCTGCACTTACTAAAACTAACTGATACACAAAACATATTGGTTTCTCACAGGAGATACATACTTTTTTTTATCTTTGGCGGCCATTTTGGAAATATGGTGTGTTCATATGGTGGCCATATTGGAAAGATGGGTTCACTTTATCTCTTCATGACAGTAAGAATGCCAAAATACAAATTTTCAATCATTATATGGACAGTATGCAACTTTTATAGGCTTATGAAGTGAAAATATTTGAAATATACAGCAAATTTGTCGCCATTTTGGAAAAGTATCAGCCATCTTGGAAATAGCCAAATATTGAGGTGGCCAGAGGCTGATTTTGATTTATGGGGATAATAAGAGTTCTCATGCCAAATCTGTTGCTTGTATCACCATTTGCACTTTTTTCCCATTATCTCGCTCCACTACAAAGTTAACTGATTCTGAGAAATTACGCCAGTCATTTGAATAATATCATCCTAAATATGAATTATTTTGTAAGTCTAAGTATTCCATTTAAGGCCACAACCTTGTCTCCTGCGTTGCCTAAAGAAGCTATAAATGACCCATTATTCCACTTATCAGTATGCAATCCGGAGCTCTTACAGACATCTACCTAATTCATATTCAATGAGAATCCCCCAGCCAAAGCCTCCCCTCGAGAAATCGGCATAGATCCCGTAAATACAACGACAACTTATTATTCAATAAACCCTCAGTTTAAGGACTTCACTCGGGAAACGCGATTCAAATTCCTTGCTTCATAGAAACACAGGGTATAATTCATGCTAACTGTGAGGATAAAGATTATTGTAAATATATCTATGAATTTCGATTTAAGAATTTATAAACGTAAGGAACGAAAGTATTTATAAACTATGCATAGTGTTAATAAATTAATTGATTTATTTTATCCAGGGATATTAATTCGTATTATTTTTCGCAAATAATTATTTTCCGACGCTGCTGATAACCACTGCTGTTGTAACGCAAGTCAACAGTTTCACTTCGTTTAACTTAATCATTTGTGTCTGCAACGTCGAGATGTTTTCGTTACGGAAAACAAGTTTTCAAGGAACTGCAGGCACCGCTGATGTTTTAAACAATTATACCCTGCTTGAGTGTCCCACACTAAACATTATAAGGACAAAAGATTATAAATGGGCCTTCGCTAAAAAAATAAAAAAATGAAACGGTTCGTAAACTGTGGTGAATACAATTTGCTGTAAATTTCGCAAACATAACGAGGTTTTAAAGAAATCTTAGTTACTTCCAGAAATAAGATATCGATAACTGCATGTAAATATATAGTGAGAAAAATGTAACAATGTACTAAAAACTCTTATCTCTGCCATTAGAAATGTAATTAGCTTCTGGGTAGAAAATTAGACAAAAAGACTGCCGGTAATATACTATGAGTCGTAATTCGGGACCACAAAATGTCAGTTAACCTGCCCCATGACTAAAATATACACTGAAATTTCTGAACACAGCTTGAATAATAGACATGTAAATGAAAGACAAAAAACTCGAAATGTTACGAAGATTAACGCAAAACCCACCATAATTGCTGGTTATAACATTCAACCTCTGAAAATACCTTAAAATAACATGACTTCTGCGGATCGAATACAATTGTTAACCTATGTATTATATTCATCCCATAAGCCTTTGTTAGCAAGGGAGCTATGGTATGAATGGTAATTTTTGCATATAAAAGAAAAATAAAAAGACTGTTAGCGCTATCTCACAATTCTTTTTCAGATAAGTTGGAAATGAAGACAAAATGTTTCGACAATATCTATGCAACGTTCATTAACCATTTTCCTAAATAAGTGTCCAATTATCTTGTGAAAGACCTCTGAAAAGATGAGTGATATCAAATGAACTGAAAGATCTTCAGAAAAAGAAATTGTAAGCTTCTGGTGCTTAGGAATGGTAGAAAATCACTGTAGCGTTTGTTTCCTTTTAAGGACAACGATTATCGGAGAAAGTCGCCTCGGTAAACAATGAGCTACTGAAACCTTACACTACAGGGGAAATACATAACACGACGTAAAAAAATCTAGTCCAACACGATCAATAAGACACCCGTGTTTCTATAGGTATTCGTAAACCCAGTGAAAATCGTCACACAATCATCTATATCTTAACCGTTTGTTATTTTCAGTTTTCGTATTTAGCCTTCTGGACCTGACTCCTGTAACCACATAAGGTCACCAGCTGGAAATTAATTGTCTGCAATCTGTTTTAAATTGTTATAATTTTTAATTTTTTTTATTATTACGCGCAATAGTATTACTGTCATTACCGCTATTATGAATACTATTTTTTCTACTTCTTCAGCAACTGTGTGTATAATGCCGATTATCATTTTTTATCATGTTACCTCATGTATCTAGATTATAAGTATGTTACTGTCTCTACTTTGTATATTCACTGTATATGGTCTTGAGCTGAAATAAAATTTATTATTATTATTATTATTATTATTATTATTATTATTATTATTATTATTATTATTATTATTATTATTATTATTATTATCATTATTATTATTATTATTATTATTGTGCTTCTGTATGGCCTTGAATACATGATTCTATTTTCCAGCTCAGGCTCGACTGAACTAAAAACAACATGGACCGTTTTAGACTATCCTGCAGAGCCAAGTAAAAATATTAATCCGCAGTGATTCTGCTGCACACAGAAATTCTAACCACGAGGGACCCTTTTGTAACGGATGAACTTTGAAAACTAACGTTGTTGAAACCTACTTGTACTTAGAGAATGGGTAATTGGAGAAAGATAACAAAGTCCTTTTAGATATCTACATTTGTGTATTAAATGTATATATTTAATAAACAACATCATATAATAAACAACATATATGTCAAAGTGTTAAAAAAATGAATAAATGTTATTTGACCGAAACCAAATATCAGGATAGACTTTGTGTTTCGTGATGGGAATTACACCATCTTCTTAGATATGCTGTATCATATGTCTCTCCAAAGGGATATTTCATTCTAGCAAAAAAATGGACTTCCTATACCACTGACTATGCTAGTAAAACTCAGCCTCGTATTTGGAGGCAGAAATTCACATACAAGGTCAAATTCTCTCTCTAAACCTTTTAAGAAGTACAAACTTCCCCGTGACGTTCTAACGAGATTACGAACTAAAGCCTAACCCCATCAAGGAAGACAGCGCGGCAGTACTTTATTAAGTATTTCAGTCGTCCAACTTGATGAGCTGTGACACACTTACAACAAAGAGTAAGTCTGTCAAGACGAGGAAGAGGTCCAACAATTACTTTTAATGCATTCTTGCCAACCATGTACGTAAACATAATTTTCGTTAATGCTCCTGCAATAAGATAAACCTTATGCTTGTGTTTACATGACCAAGTTTTGTATTATACTGCAGTTTCAACAGAACCTGCGACAATATTTAAAAAGTCAATGATATATGACTTTGTATCACATTTGGCAAATCTTTCAGTTGCATTGGCATCTATATTTATAATAATAATAATAATAATAATAATAATAATAATAATAATAATAATAATAATAATAATAATAATAATAATAATGGTTAATTATGTTGCCTCCTTTCTTGAGTTGGTACCCAGCATCCATTTTCTGCAGTACTTTTGTCATGGGAATCATGGCTACTACGAAGAGTAGTGGGGACAGTGAGTCGCCTTGAAAGAGCATCAAGGAAATAGATACCCATAATCCAGAACGTAAGGACTGTATCTGGGGACATGAGGATGGAGTTCGGAATAGAAAAATGCGCCTTGGTCAACATACAAAAAGGCAAAGTGACAAGAGCTGATGGGATAAAGCTACCAGACGGGAATCGCATCAAACACATAGATGAGACAGGATACAAATACCTGGGAATAGTAGAAGGAGAGGATATAAAACACCAAGAGGCAGTACCAGTAATCAGATACAGTAATCAGATACAGCGCAGGATTAGTGGAGTGGACGAAGGCAGCATACACCAGAAAACTAGGAAACACATGACAATACACAAAGCACTACACCCAAGAACAAATACAGACTATACATAACACGAAAGGAAGGAGGGAGAGGGCTACTAAGCACAGAGAACTGCGTCAACATCGAGAGCAGAGCACTTGGGCAATATCTGAAAACCAGTGAAGGACTGATAAAAGTAGACGAAGACCCAGAAATATACAGAGACAGGAGAATGGAAAACAGAACAGAGGAATGGCACAACAAACCAATGCACGGACAGTACATGAGACAGAAAAAAGAACTGGCCAGTGATGAAACATGGCAATGGCTACAGAAGGGAGAACTCAAGAAGGAAACAGAAGGAATGCTAACAGCGGCACAAGATCAGGCCCTAAAAATCAGATATGTCCAGAGAACAATAGATGGAAATAATATCTCACCCCTAAGCAGTAAGTGCAACATGAAACACGAGACCATAAACCACATAGCAAGCGAATGTCCGGCGCTTGCACAGAGCCAGTACAAAAAGAGGCATGATTCAGTAGCAAAAGCCCTCCACTGCAGCCAGTGCAAGAAACACCAACTAGCCTGCAGTAATAAATGGTACGAACACCAACCTGAGGGAGTAATAGAAAACAATCAAGCAAAGATCCTCTGGGACTATGGTATCAGAACAGATAGGATAATAAGTGCCAATAGACTTAACGTGACATTGCTTGACAAAATCAAGAAGAAAGTATCACTCACTGATGTCGCAATACCATGGGACACCAGAGTAGATGAGAAATAAAGAGAAAAAAAATGATAAGTATCAAGACCTGAATAGAAATAAGAAGGATATGGGACATGCCGTTGGAAATTGTACCCATAATCATAGGAACACTAGGCACGATCCCAAGATCCCTGAAAAGGAATCTGGAAAAAATAGATGCCGAAGTAGCTCCAGGACTCATGCAGAAGAGTGTGCCATTAGAAAAGAAACAGCGTACATAGTGAGAAAAGTGATGGACTCCTAAGGTGACAGGATGCAACCTGGAATCCCACACTATAAAAACCACCCAGTTGAATAGGATGACTGTGATAGACAATAATAATAATAATAATAATAATAATAATAATAATAATAATAATAATAATAATAATAATAATAATAATAAGAAGAAGAAGAAGAAGAAGAAGAAGAAGAAGAAGAAGAAGAAGAAGAAGAAGAAGAAGAAGAAGAAGAATTAAAAAGTGCAAATATTCATATAAAACACTCCTAAAGGTCCAAGATATTGCAAAGGAATCTACCTTAAAATAAAATGCCCACGTTTCAAAAAAGGAGAACTGATTTGATAACAAATAAATGAAAATAAGTTAGCAAACGGAAAGATATATTAGTTTACCTACTGAATCAGTAATATAAAATAATGCCACGTGCCGGGCACAATATTGGCACCTCTCTTAAATTTATGAGTATCTTCATTATGGATACAGTCAAGAAACCTATTACACAGCCTTCCAGCGAGGGGAAAATATTCTGGCACTGAAGAGTGTGATATAGTGCCGCCTCAACTGAACGTCGGAGCTGAATCTCAGCTACGTGAATTGCACGCACTGTTTATTAGAGCACAGGTTTTAAAGACCAGTGAGCATGTTGCCTGTTGAAATGGACCTTATCTAAATAGCCAAATAAGAGATTTCCCGAAGACCGTAAAGCATATCACGATCACTCCTCGAAAAATTAACGCATTCGTTTCACAAACAGGTTGAAAATGAATCAGTGACCTAAAGTGGAGATCTAAGCTTTGGTAAATGCTGGATTATCGTATGAAGCATTGGTTAGGACAACCAATAAGTCGGTGACTTGTATCTATCGTGTTTGTGATGTGTCCGATAAATAGATGACGTATGCTTACTGAAAACCTTAAGGTACAATACAATTTTATCTATGGAAAGCGAATCATGGAGTGGCAGCAGGGCATGAGATAAACTATTCAAAAAGTGTTAATTTTTGCATTTGAGATAAGCGAATAATTTTGACAAGATTTGTATCTTTTACTTATTGTATTATTTCTTTTTGTCATTTAGTAACTATGAATGAACAAAGGTGACAGTACACTATTCTGCTGAACACTGCACAAGGGATTTATAAGCTCGCTGAAAACCCTAGCAAAAACAACCCTCTGCTCTCATGGGGCTGAAAAAGCTTCATAAGCCTTAGAAGGCGAAAATCTCTGGAGAATTATCTAGGAATTCGAATACTAGAGTGGCCTTCCTTTTCTTCTCGAAAGATTTGAGTAAAAGGCCTTCACAATCTTATAAGTCCTAAACTCGAAACTAAAACAAAGGATCTCTCTCTCTCTCTCTCTCTCTCTCTCTCTCTCTCTCTCTCTCTCTCTCTCTCTCTCTCTCTCTCCGAAGATGGTGATGTTTCCTTGGTCTCTCAAGTAACGGGTAAAGCATACACGATGAGCACTTCTTGGCTAAACGTTTATATTAAAAAAAAAAACTTTTCCTTCGTCTGTGTACAGCGTGATTCATGTCTTTCGTTCAAGGAGAGTGTCCATAATTACCTGAGGGCCACGCCAACCAATTTCTTTTCTTGACAATTAGAGCTGAAATTAGAAGCGTATCTGCATCGCATTTGCTCTTTATTATGAAAAGCATTACGTGATTTAAAGTTCTTTCAGTCTCATCAAACAACGGCGAATCTTCTAAAGTTAAAATTCTTTGCTTACTCCATATTCACCTATTTAACTTCCTTCATCTTTCCTTACTTACTCACGATTCACCTACATTATGTCCTTCGTTTATTGTCTTTCTAGGTCATTTGGAAAAGCAGTATATCCTCTGGATTTTTTAAATCAGACAATTTTATCGTCTGTAAATTTGTTAATTCACGGTGAACATACGAGAGGAAATTATGCTAGTCACTACTTACGGATTAGAAATGTAATTTCAAGAGAAAGAATCCCAAGACATACTTAAAAAAAATATCTCGTAGGAATATCATAAACAGTGTGATGAACTCAACATGAAATTAACATTTTACCTAAAACTAAGACATTTAGGAGCCCCCTAACATAATAACCTCCACTAAAACTGACGCTCTAATATTCGCGTAAGTTTGTAATTATTCGACTGATAAGGCATATATCTAATTTTTTTTTAATACAGTATACAAGGTTACGTTTTGCTATACATACATACATACATACATACATACATACACACATACATACACACACACACACACACACATATATATATATATATATATATATATATATATATATATATATATATATATATATATAAATATATATATATATATATATATATATAAAGTCTGTTGACAAACTATGTGCTGGCCTGTCAAAGGTACATCCGGTGCAGGAGCACTTATGTTGAATTGGAGGTTTCCACAGTTAGATACAGTGGGTATCTGACGTGTTCATTTGTGCCTTCTGATCATGGCCCAGATGCGTGGAGGCAATGCGACAGATGGATGGAAGTGTTGTGATCCTTCGAACATTGAACTGGTGTCGTCTATTAAGTGTGTGCGTGCATGTGTGCACTCTCTAATGGTATATTATGAGAGGAACTTACAATAGCTACGGACTTTTGATTTGCGGCTGGGTGTGATTCGCTTTGTGCAGTGTTAATGAATAAGAACCGCCACTGTGAGATACGTGATTTGCAGCCATAGAAAGTGAGTAAGATAACTCATTAACACATATCTTTTCAGACATGATGTGGAAATACCCAGTTTGTGTTGCAGTGAAACTCCTCTGTTCTCTATTGTGCATTTTTTTGTTTTGAATGTCTTTCCTTTAAAACACCATTTCAGGTTTTAATATATGATACGTTTCTTTTAACAGGAATTCTGGGCTCATCCTGTGTGGACGAATATTCTGGAAGTATTGTTCTTTTACATACTATATGACATTTATTTTGGTCTAGAATAATTATGACCTGTGTATTTTGTTTGATGACCAGGGTGTTAGTCACTAGTATTAGAATTTCCTCTAGTTATGATTTCCATTTATATGGGGTGTGAGTCACTCCATTTCATGACCGTAGCTTTTGCTGAAATACTTTCGTTAAATTTGTAAATAAAATCTAGTTTTGTATCTCGGTGTTTAATTCCAGTAGGCCTTTGTTTGAGGATAGTTTCAGTGAGAGTCGTCGTCGAGAAAGAATGTGCTGACCCAGGCCTGGCCATTGCTACCAGGAGAATCTTAGGGGTGTAAGATGATACGACGCTGTTCTTGCAACCAATGCAGTAAGAGATTATGACCCTATCTGACCGGGGTATAAGGTCATAACATTATATATATATATATATATATATATATATATATATATATATATATATATATATATATATATATATATATATATATATATATATACATATATATATACATATATGTATATATATATATATATATATATATATATATATATATATATATATATACATATATATATATATATACATATATATAGATATATATATATATATATATATATATATATATATATATATATATATATATATATATATATATATACACCAAAAAAAGTTTCTCACATGAAGTTTTAGACGAGCAATTTGGAATAGAATGGTCTGTTCACAAAATTGGTAGTAGTCTTGTACTACAGAAAAACTTCCCATGGATAATGGTATGTTTCAAGAATTAGGAAATGAAATTACACTTTAAAATTCAATACAAAGGACACATTAGTCGCAAAAAAACCAATATACACTAGAATTAGCGGGAAAAGAGTATGTTCACTTCCTTTCACACTTCACACCTGAACCTTTTTCTCAGACACATCAGCAAGTCAAACACATGTACATAAATTACAATGACCTTTATTTACATATCTATAGAGTCAATAGCGGGTATGACCTTCCCGAGCAGCAATAATGCTCACCAGGCAGCGTGGCATACTTGTCCACCAGCTGTACAGAAGGTTCTCAGCAGGTATCCTGTCCCATTCTTCCAAGAGAGCCTGACCTAATTCTCTAAGGATGGATGGCTGGTTGTCCCTTTGTCTAACTACACGGCCCAACTGATCTCATAATTGTTCTATGGGGTTGAGATCTGTCCTTCAAGGTAATTACCAGGACAGTACCAGAACAGTGAATTGCAGATTGGTAGCGATGGGTTACAGAGCCTGTAGATGTGCTGTGAGGCCAAAGCTCACCTCCAGACATAAAAGAGACCATCTGGTTTGGGCCTGTCAACACTGGAGTCTGACTGTATAACACTGGCACCATGTGGTTTTTGGAGATGAGTCCAGAGTTCTGCTGTTTCCAGTAGATGCCAGGAGGCATGTACGCAGACAGGCTGGAGAACATCTCAGGGATGAGTGTGTACAAGCTCGAGTTGCTGGAGGTGGTGGATCTGTCCATGTGTGGGTGCCATTTGTGCAGATGGCAAGAGTCAGCTTGTCATTTTGGATCGAAACGTGACCAGTGATGTGTACAGACAGTTTCTGGATCGGAACCTTCTTCCATGGGCTTGTGGTTTGTTTGCCAATTATTCCCAGTACCAAGACGACAATGCCCTTGCCCATCGAGCACGTGTGGTGACTATTTACCATGAAGGACAGGACGTGAACGTACTGAGGCAGCCAACACTGAACCCAGATCTCACCCCATAGAGCATTTATGGGATCAACTGGGACGCAATTAGACAAGGTAACAACCAGCCATCCATCCTTAGAGAATCAGGTCAGGCTCACTTGTACAGCTGGTGGACAGCATGCAACGCTGCCTGGTGGGCGTTACTGCTGCTCGGGGAGGTCATACCCGCTACTGACTCTGTAGATATGTAAATAAAGGTCATTGTAATTTATGTACATGTGTTTGACTTGCCGATATGTCCGAGAAAAAAGTTCAGATGTGAAATATGAAAGGAAGTGAACATTACTTTTTTCCTGATAATTTTAGTGTATACTAGTTTGTTTGCGACTAATGTGTCCTTTGTTTTAAATTTTAAAGTGTAATTTCGCTTGCTAATTCATGAAACATACCTGTATCCATGGGAAGTTTTTGCATTGTACAAGACTACTACCAATTTTGTGAACAGACCATTCTACTCCAAATTGCTCATCTAAAAATGCATGTGACAACCTTTTTGGTGAATAGTATATGTATAAATATACAGTATATATATATATATATATATATATATATATATATATATATATATATATATATATATATATATATATATATACACATACACATATCATCTTCTTTTAACATGCTTTTTTCCATTTTTTATGGGGTAAGCACGATGCCTTCTTTTGAAGAACTTTGATTTGGATTTGGGGTAGACCATAGTCTCGATCAGCTGCCCTGCCTGTCATCGCTTAGACCCCAGTAGATATGTACATGTATTGTACCAGTCACCAGCGCCCTTTCTCCCAGCAGCGAGAAGTTGTTACACAGTTAGGTCGACAGTTCAAGACGTGTGAGGTGTCTGTTATGTTTTTAGGAGATGTTGGAGTGGCTTTGTTTGTGTGTGTATTAGTCTGTAACACCCATTTGCTTTTTTAAGCAAACCTATCCATTGATTACATACATAATCCCGGGGTGTCTACACGGATAGCAAAGTGTCCGCCTCTCTGACCGATCGGCTGCAAATTTGAACCCACGCCACAGATCTCTATGAAGTCTGACGCTGCTGCTCTAACCGACTTGGCCATCGAGGCTCTATATATATATATATATATATATATATATATATATATATATATATATATATATATATATATATATATATATATATATATATATATATATATATATATATATATATATATATATATATATATATATATATATATATATATATATATATATATGTGTGTGTGTGTGTGTGTGTGTATATATATATATATATATATATATATATATATATATATATATATATATATATATATATATGTATTACAATAATCTCTCTTCCTAGCAGGTTTAGGATCAGCAGCTTCTATCCAACACTCCCCAAGTCTGTCATAAAATACCTATGGAGATTGCTGTCTCAATGGAACAAGTGCAAACTGTACACGGTTATGTTGATTTCAAGCGCGGGCTGTAAACAAACCTGTAGACATCTTTAAAAAGCAATTCATTTGAGCCTACGCATGAAAGATATCTATAAGTATAGAAACAGACTATTAATTATTATGCAGGCAAGTAATAATGCAATTATGAGTAGAGAAATACCAACAGACGAAAGATTGTTATTTGCCAAGGCACTTTGGCACACTAAAAAAAACAGAAATATTTTCAAGCTAACAGAAAACTGATACGACTATTTATAGTAAGCAACACCACACACGCACACAGACAATGTACAGAATTTCTCCTGCTTCCTGCTTTTACGTTTCCCCTGCAACACATTCCCATCACTCAGTCTCCTTGAAGACCTTGAATAAACTTTTAACTTTTCAATGGACGACTGATTTTCAAGGCGAAGGATATCAGAAGCAGGTTACTGAAATCCACAGTTTGAAGGGCCATGTTGAGTTACAATCCACTGCCAATTCATTTATTGTATGTTAGTATGTAGGCCCTCCGCCTAATTTGAAAACATTCAGTATTCCAAAACGTAAATATTAACAGCATTCAAAAGAAGATTCAATTTACAGGTAGATTCACGTAACAACCTGATTTATGGCCAACAAATAGAAAAAGTTGACTTCTCTCTGCAAAACTAAGTTTATACACTCTTGCATAAAAGCTCAAAATCTGAAAGATCGCATTAGTTCTCCGTCCAGTAAAACGATTCCAAAATATACTGAATAATACACAAAACATACGATACATGAACACCGAAATTTCATAAGACAACGCGACGCAAAAAAAATGTAAGCGATCCAAATCAATTCTTTTCCATGACATGGGCTTCTGAGAAAATCACGTAAAATTAAAATGATTGCTAGACCTATCTCTCGGTTCAATAGGAATGTATCAGTGAGTCAACAAATAAACAAAAATAAAAGTCATGAAAACAAAACATCATCAGTGAACCAAGAATTCTTTTACTTTAACGAGATTCAGCTTTTAACAAAATTTTCACATAAATATACATTATATATATATATATATATATATATATATATATATATATATATATATATATATATATATATATATATATATATATATATATATATATATATATATATATATATATATAATATATATATATATATATATATATATATATATATATATATATATATATATATATATATATATAAATATATATACATATATATATATATACATATATATATATATATATATATATATATATATATATATATATATATATATATATATATATATATATATAATTGCACACATTAAACATACAACGAATGCACAGACTTTAACGAAACATTATAGGAACGTATCTAAATTCTTCCTTCTCTCTCGGGAACCATTGCTCTCCTGCTGGTGAGCCGATTCACCCATACATATACATACATACATACATACATACATACATACATACATACATATATTTTGGCCTCTTACAACACACCTAATTACAAACTGGCAAAATTTCTCGTCCCTCTATTGGAACCGTTGGCCACAAATCAGTATACCCTTAAAAACTCTGAACAGTTTAAAGAGCGTATTTTATTATCCCAGGATTCTGACTTATTCATGACTAGTTTTGATGTCGAGTCACTATTTACCAGCGTATCTGTAAGAGAGACCATAAACATTATTCTTGATGAACTATTCCCCGAACCTGAGTCTGTTTATTTTAATTTCAGTTATTCGAATTTTAAAGCCATGCTGGACATGGCATTTGTTTTTAATGGACAGCTTTTTAAACAAATTGAGGGCATGGCCATTAGGTCTCCGCTTGGTCCTACCTTTGCGAAGATTTTCATGTGCTCCCTGTAGGAGCGCATTTTGTACGAATGGCCCCTGGCCTTCCGCCCTCTCTTCTACTCACGCTATGTGGACGACACTTTTATCCTATTCAAACATGAGTTCGATGCAGGCCGGTTCCTGGATTTTTCTAATAATTACCATAATAATGCTAACTTTACAGTGCAAAAAGAACGCAGTTAAAAATTAGCCTTCTTAGATATTTTGGTCTCTATGTAAAATGACTGTTTTTGTACTTCAATTTTTAGAAAGAAAACATTTACTGGTCTTGGTTCCAACTTCTATGGTTTCTGTTATTCTCAATTTCAAACTTAACTCTATATGTACCTTGCTCTATCGTGCTGTGTCTCTTACCTCTAGCTGGACTCTTCCACAACGAAATTACTTTTCTCCTCCAGTATTTCTCCAATAACAGCTTCCTTTCTAAGGCCTTCTATAAAATTTTAAATAAACTACTTAATAAAAAGTTTTCTGAACAGCCTATATGTTTTAAGGTCCCCAAGCTCCCTCTTTATGCCAGTTTCCCGTATCTATTATATGACAATTTTCGAAGAGATTATACCAAGATCGTACATAAACATTTTGGAGCCATAAATCTAAAGCTTATACCTAAGAATCCTAAGACCATCGGCTCGCTCTTCAAGTTTAAAGATCGGCTCTGCCCTTTGATGACGTCGGGCGTCGCTTATGAATACACTTGTCCCAGAAGTAATCTGGGAAAATATATTGGATCTACCCGGCGTCTTCTCAGCGTCAGGGCCGATTCTCTTCGAGGCGTTAGTTATAGAACTGGGTGTAAGCTATCTAACACAGAAACTTCTTATATAAAATGTAAAACCGCCATCAAATATGAAGATTTTAAAATTACTGGCCAAACAAAGGAACTCAACGAACTGTTGATTTTGGAAACGTTAAATATCAAATTACGAATTCCGACTCTAAACAACCATTCCTCTGCTGTCCCGTTGTTTTTAGCCTAAATTTTCTATCATTCTTTGTATGTATGTACCTCTTGACGTTGTTTACTTTTAGTGTGTTTTTAGTGGTTGGTTGTGTGGAGTTGTTTTCTTCTGTAGTTTTATGAGTATATGACTTTTCCTTTTGATTGCCTGTGTTATATATTCTTTATATATATATATATATATATATATATATATATATATATATATATATATATATATATATATATATATATATATATATATATATATATATATATATATATATATATAATTTTGTAGAGATATTTAAATATTCTTTTCATTATTTATAATTTTTGTATTCCTAGTCTCAGTTTTAGTCAAGTGTGCATGTAATTTAAGTCTGTGAGTTGTAATTTTACCATTAAAATTGTTTTAGCTTTTTCAACTACTGGATCTTATAAACAACTCTTGTTTTATGTTAAGGTATTATTATATTTTATATATTGTAGAAAATCCCTGAAGATGTGGCGATGTTGTCACGAAACGCAGGATTAAAACAAAATGCGTATCTCATTGTATTCCTGCCCTTAACCTGCTTCATCGTGTGAATAAGCGCCTTTCGCGTCTGATCTGAATATATATATGTATGTGTATATATATATATATATGATCTGATATATATATGTATATATATATATATATATATATATATATATATATATATATATATATATATATATATATATATATATATATATATATATATATATATATATATATATATATATATATATATATATATATATATATATATATATATATATATATATACATATAATCTGCTCACCAGCAAGAGAGCAATGGTTCCCATGAGAGGAGAGAGAATTTAAATGCATATCTCTAAAGTTTCGTTAATGTCTGTGCATTCGTTATATGTTCAACGTAACGTGTGCAATTCGTTTCGCAGAACATCATCATCCCTAGCTGTGGCATGCCATCTTTCACTTCCTTTCCTGAAAAAACTTTGAAATCATCATCTCTGCTTTGTTATGGATGCTGTATCTTGTAATTTTAAATTGATTTTTCTGAATTGTCTATGTTAGTTTTTCTTTAAGTTTCTTTCATTTTCTTATTACTGTTAATGAACCAATAACGTCTGACTTTCTCTTCTCTCTACTTTTGGGGGTCCTTCTCCAGGTAAGTTAGTGCCCTCTTTTGCTCATCTCTATGTGTACAATAATATTAATACTGATGATTTCGGAATGAGGTGCAAAGGAATCGTATTAGAGAGGGAGACTGAGAGAGCGAAGAAAAACAAACACTGCTATGCACTTGTCTTCAGCTGAGTGAGATTGGATAATTAGCGAATCGCAGCGAAGGTATCATGTTATATAATCTTGGTAACCAGCAGCAAGAGGGACTGATCAAAATGGTTAATTCTCTTAGCAGTTTCCACACAACCAATCGACAGTCCTAAACACAGAGAAAATGGCGTATGTAGCAGGGTCAAATAACATAAAACAAATCCGTCGACAAATAGTCCAGTCAGAATGTAGGAGTCCATGTGCATTGTGAGAGGACCTTTTTTTTATGTTTGGATTTCATTTATGATATCATTCTGATGAATTCTAGCTTTGGAGTCCCTCTTATAATCCCGTTGTTTGGACGCCTTAATGAAAAATAACCACCAAAAACGACCGAAACTGAATTAAGCCTTTTTCTCAATTTTTTCTTTCTCAATCGCATCAATATTTTCATACAGCATGTAAATTACTGCAAAAAAACATTTTTTGTTCTATGAAATTTTTTTGTCAGAAAAGAAATATATAAGGGAAAAATTTAACTTCGTTTTTCTATGCACTTCTCAGAGTTGTAAAGTCTGAAGACGATGTTCCTGCTTTTACAGGGTATCACTGTTCTTTTGACAGTAGTGTTGAGAAATGGGAGACTTACAATGTAATGTGCTATGCACAACGCCCAAGCAAAGAGGTTGTGATAGATGTGATGGATTATTGCTAGAGAGTAGCAATGATGAAACAGATGCCCCTGATTCAGCTAGTTTCGGACCAAGCTACCTATAATTTTGTTGCAGAACTCCTATTTTCAGATAAGGACAGATGGTCTCGAGCAATAGGTGTACTTGGTGGATTTCACACACAGCTCTCCTATCAGAATGCACTAGGAAAAAGATATGCTGGTGGTGGGACTGAGGAATTGGCTGTAGCAGGAAGACTTGTGGCATCAGGAAGTGTACAAAGTACACTGTTTGGTAATCGTTATAATAGGGGAATCCGTTTACATAAGCCGATTGCTGATGCTTTATTGCATATCCTTTTTAAAGACTACATTGCAAATAATTCCATGACCAATGACCTGATGCATATCACCAAAATAGCAACAGAAGAACAGTATGAAGACTGTTGCTTCTGAAGCATTTAACTCATTTGTTAGTGATGTAATTGAAGATATTTTCACATATGGATCAGACATGGCTAAATTATGGCTCTCCTATATCACAGATGTGGAAATCCTCTTTCAACACTACCATTGTCTGAGATCTGGTAACCACTTTGATGAATTTTTGCATACTTGTTGTTGTATGCTTCCACTTATGGCAGTATATGGGAATGTTCATTATTTGAGATTTTTGGCCATTTACTACTGGCAGATGATGACACTAGCTGATGACGATAGGGACCACATGACCAAATCTTCCTTCTCCTTGAGTGGCAAGACTTACAATACACTTCCAACAGATCAGGTGATTGAAATGACTATGAACAAACAGTCAAAGAACAGGAGGAGTGGAGGGTGGGTCGAATTTACCAAAAATTTTACAAGGGTAGCCATTAGTATCCTTAGTAGACCAGTTGTTTTATGTCTTAGGGAAGAACTTCAACACATAAGTCACTCCAAGAAGAATATCTATCAGCATCCAGAAATGGGACCATTGAGAATGAAAAAAGACTTTCAAGTTATTGCTGATGTACATGCAGTTCTAGATGAGGGGAATGCCAACCCCTGGGATAGAAGTCAGCCAGTACTTCGATCTCTATGTACAGAACAACCAGCTTCAGAGGAAGTACGACACAGTCTTTTTGCAGCTCATGATGAAGGGGAAGGTATGGCTAAAAGTGTGTTGGCTCGCTTATCAACAGGAGGAAACTTAATATCTAGTCCAGTTAAAAGACTCCAAGGTAAAAACATTTGCAACAATAAAAAAATTTCTTTTAGAAAGTAAAAAGGAATATAGACAGGTGGTCAATCGCTCAGCAGCAATGAAAGTAATTAATGTTTTAACCTCTGGGGAAACTGCTGCCATGACTCTTGAGGAGCTTGTGCATCACAGAATAACACCTGTGAGTCTGTCCTTATTCACAGCAGATGGTTTTATACACAAGCCAGTTAAGTCAAAGTTTATGACATTGTTGAACACGGAGAGTGTCTCTCCTCCTGATAAGTACCATGTACTCGGAGATGTTGGAATGGCATGGAATATGACAGAAGCCTCTACAATTACATAACTAACCGTCATCCCCAGGCAGTGTTCTTTCACTTCATCAACGACATCTATGATGATGAGGCTCTGAGTAACAGCACAAAATTTCAGGAACAGCAACGACGAGCTCAATCACTTAATTTTGTCTCCAACATCTTTCCAGTAGGCAACCACAAAATACCTGTTGGGTCAGCATGGGGGGGCTTTTTTGCCAAAACCTTCCAATAAACGGAGACTGTAGAAATTTCTCCTCCATGAATGGCATTCATACATGTGCCATGTAGACATGTACATCACAGAGGACACTTCTTGTTATGATGTAAGAATGGGAAACCGCGAATCAACATTTGGAGCTGATTCAGCAAGTGAAGCTGATACACGAGCATTCTTCCATGCTGCACAAATTGATCATTCATATCCAGTTGTGTTTGCCGATGTAAGGATTATAACTTCATATGCCAGCCATCTAACAGAACAAGTTATGTACATGTACAGGAAGAGATCAAGAGATGCTCCAGTATACCATTCATGCAAATCACTGTTCCATCACATTAAACTGCCTCTTCTGCTTTGGGTGTTCACACATTTTCTGGGGTAGATACAGTAGGAATTTTTTTTTAGTTGTGGTAAAGTAACAGCTATGAAGCGAATGCTTAATTCTGCTAACCCAATCTTTGATGAGGTGATGACAAAATTATGATGTGGGGAAACAGTTTCAGACGATTTTTGGAAAAACTTGAACTGTTTACTATCAGAATAATCTACAATGATTCAGTAAGTGTGCACCTCTATGAAGCTCGTGCATGGAAATGGCGTCAAATGTCTACCAGTGACTCATCTAGACTTCCTCCTGATCATGATTCTTTCAAACAGCACTGCCTTTAAGCTCAACTACAGACCTTTGAATGGAGAAATGCTATACGTATAAAAAAAACCAATTCCATGAAATTTTGGATGGGAATCAAAAGATGGAACACTAATCCCAATCATGCACACAACCCTCGTACTACCTGATAAACAATCCTTTTCAAATGTTGATAAGTACCAAGAAGATGGTTCAGAGGAATATTGGACAGACTCTCCAGATGTATGGGGTGATGAAGCTGTTGAGATGCCATGAGTCAATCCATTTTAAAGTTTACTCTCTAGTACTTAGAGAGGAGATTTTATTTTGAGTCTTATTCCGAGCTGAACATTATCTGTTAATTTATCAGTACCTCAAGCTTATAATTTGTAGATTATAATTTGTTGATATATTATTGAGATGATTCAAGGAACGCGAGATTTCAAATGTAACATAAGGCAATTACTTGTAAGAATCTGGGATTATACACAATGAGAAGATAATGATACTCTCTGGCGCCCTAAAGCTCATAATCACAAACACTGAACACTTGATTATTTCATTATTTTTCGTATATTAACCTTCCTGTATATGCATAAATTCACTTTTTTATATATTATCAATTTTACACCTTCATAGCAAAAGTCATTGGAGATGCTGCATTTAGATTAAAATCCTATTTTTGCTAGAATGTAGTATGATAATTTAAGACACCATAGTTTAAGGAAGATCATGTGTATCTAATCCCCGATGTAATTAGTGACTCTTTACCTTTAGGTGTTATTATATTTTTTCTTTATGTGATATCATTTCACAACTATGGTTTATTATCAGAGGTGCACAAAGAACTGAATTATGTTATTTCCATGCAATACATCTAACTGTTTATATCTCTAACTATATATTTATCACTGATAACTCAAGTAATACTGTACATGGCTTATGTGAATATAAGTGCAAAATGTCTGCTAAAGATTTTAATTGTCATTACCTTATCTGAATAAGCTTCATTTCACAAGACAGTTATGATAGTAAGATATAAAAGAGAAATGTTTCATTGATACATTATGTGAGAAAAGAAAATAGCGTAATGGAGCTGAAAATTATGTAGAAAAATCTGTAATTCGTTTTCCGCCTTTTTTTTGCTGGCAATTTTTCAATACGGCGGTCAAACGGCGGGATTAGATGAGGGACTCCCTGGCTAAAATTCATCAAAATGATGTTATCAATAGAACCCAAACATTAAAAAAAGGTCCCCTCACATTGCTCACGGGCTCACCTGTGATCCTAAATGGACTAAAAGGCAAGGAGAAAGGGTTTCGGTAGAGCTTGGCCAACGCAGGACAAGAGCCCGTGCCAGCACTATGCTGGTTTAATCTAAAACGAACGACCTGGCCAACGGGGTTCGTTGCACCACAGCATGACACACTCAACATTTTTTTTATATTCATCATTTGTCTTGAGCAATACATACACATGCACAGACACAGGATTTCCTTCTCTCAGTGTCCGGTTTAAGGTTCAGTTTGCTTATTTCTAATCATGTTTAGATCAGTTACAGGGAACCTCTCAAATTATATAAGGGGTTTCCTGTGTTTTCATTATTTCATATCCCACGTTAAACCAACATAAATATTTACCGTTTGGAGTATTTCCCATGTAAGTGAACTAAGCCATTTTTAAGACAGAATACCCTCGCAAAGAGAACTTTCCCATGTAAGTGAACTAAGCCACTTTTTAAGATAGAATACCCTCGCAAAGAGAACTTTCCCATGTAAGTGAACAAAGCCACTTTTTAAGATAGAATACCCTCGCAAAGAGAACTTTCTCTTGTAAGTGAACTAAGCCACTTTATAAGATAGAATACCATGGCAAAGAGAACTGGACAGCGGATAAATAAATCACTTTACCATATTTAGGCTCATATAAGCGCAAAGTGCAAAATCCCTTCAGCGTATTGTGATCCTCAGTAATTTTTCACAGCATTGTTCTTCAGAAGCTTGTCAAAGTAAAAGAAAAGCATCAAATTTGCATTGAACTTAA
The DNA here is from genome assembly GCF_040412425.1 of Macrobrachium rosenbergii. Taxonomy (NCBI): domain Eukaryota; kingdom Metazoa; phylum Arthropoda; class Malacostraca; order Decapoda; family Palaemonidae; genus Macrobrachium; species Macrobrachium rosenbergii. The sequence goes on along the minus strand of NC_089742.1, from coordinate 83,101,504 downwards.
AAATAAAATGAGAAAATACTTTTAAAAAGGAAACAAATGAATATCATTTAGAAATAAAGAAAAATGGGTCAATGATGAGAAGGAAACTCTATGTTACAAGTTTGTCCAGAGAAACAGTTAAAGAAGAGTGGATGAGAACAAACTCCGAAGACCCTCTCTGTAAAACCGAAGTTCCTTATAAAGAGGATACCCTTCATCCATGATATGTTGTTATGTAATTCTATGTATTAAGGAACTCTTATCCAGATTTAATTAGGGTTCAGGTGTTAAAAAAACATTATTGGCAAATAAATAATAGTCAAATTTGTTCAATGAGCATTTAAACCCATAATGTTATTCTGCCTTATTACCAGATATTATCTAAAACATGTTAATAAGCTAATGAGAAGATTAAGCAAGAGGGAGAATGAACCTCATAGGAGGAAGAGAAACGGAAGAAAAACTAACTCGCTGAAGAGAAGAACCAGTAGCAACGAAGTAAAAATATTATATGGAGTTTAGAGGAGTTTCCTGATATCGAGGTGGAAAAAGCAAGGCAAAAGAATAAATCCCTGAGGGGCACCAATATAAAAGAGATAAGCAGCACAGCAAACAGAAAGAAATCAGAATAAGGAACTTGAAATCAATGTATAGAGAGGAGTCAACACATGAGAATGGAAGCGGAGTCAAAGGGCATTAAGCTAATGATTCCTAAACTTTCGAAACATCAGCAATAACATACTATTCTTCAGAGTTGCTATGAAATATTGACCGTGTATGGAATATAAAATCTAAAAGGTTCGTAATGAGCAAATTTTCAAAGAACGTTAACTATGGTAGGAAAAAACTAAAGGGACCAGAACATCCATTCTTCCTGGCCAAGTGTTATGAGAAAGCCTGCTCACAGGATAAATACTGGACCTCAGGGTGAGAATAAAATGCCTTCTGTAAGCATGCATAACTGGGTGTGTGTGGTTACTAATGGAAGAAAAAGGGATATCTAAATTATTAGGAAATGCTCCACAGAGAAAAATCATCATAACTTCCACTAGGGATTGCCAAAGAGGATGTTTCCCTGCTACTTGTATAAACTCCATGGCCTTAAGCGTTACCATTTTCCCAAAACTTGCATTCTAAAGAGAAGAAAACGAGTGGTTACACAAAATTGAAGTATTATGTAATACCATACAATTTTATTCATGTAAAACTGGTAAACGTTATCGATGTTTAAATATTTTTAATATCTCTAAAAGGCAAAATCAAATAAAAAGAAAAAAGGGAGGGGAAAATGGGATTTTACCTAACTATAACACAAAGCCTTTTCCACGTTAAAATGATGAGAAGATAAAGCGAAGGGTTCCATCAAACAGAGCTTCCAAAATAATGAAGAAGAAAAGTGAATAAGATTTTATTTCAATATTGATCTTCCGTGAGCATTAGGTTCTTTGAATGTGAAGTGACGCAGAAGACGTAACCCTCTCAAGGGAGAACTGCACACCGATTTAAGCGTGTGCTCAAAAGAAAAATGACGCAACCGTTTCATTAATTTGCATGGTAAGAGCACATGAATAGGCACCATTCAAAATGGCCTTGTCTGACTCTCGTCGTCACGTTTGCGTTTCTCGCTCTATTTTTCTGACAATCCTCTGGAGATACGCATGTTAAGCATATTTTTCAAGAAAATCTTCAGATATTCCTAAGCAAGTACCTAGGAATACGCAATCCTCGGATTACTCGGTTTAGTGCCTGTTCCTTTCCATCTACGGCTAATCTTTGGAATTCTCATCTTGCTTCTGTTTTTCTTGTCTTGAAACGGCTCTTTCTTACGGAGGCAGAAAGATCTATTGCTTCCTTGATAGTTAAACCCTAGTCTTCTTCCCCTCTTTTCGTTTTTCTTTTATTTGCTTCATGCCTGGGCTAGAAGGGCATTTGACTGTTATACTCGTATATCCTATTGGCCTTTAGTCTAACGAAAATAAAAAATGGCACCGAAATACAAAGGAACAACAAATGATACCATTTTGCTGGGAAGTTTAAGCGTATCAAATAAAAATCTAATTTTTATAACAATTAAAGCAGAATTTGCTGAATTTATATAATGACAGAAATCTTTATAATTGTAAAACCTAGTGTCGTAAACCTGTCATAATTTATAAATTTTGGAAGAACACCGAATTAATTCTTTTAACCGATTATTGCATGCTTGTGTGCGCGCGCCTGAGAGAGAGGATTATTTGCAAATCACGGAACCTTCCGTTACGTCTACAAGCTAAGTAGCTCTAACGTATAAAGCATAAATTTGGAATGATTTAAGCTTTGCGAAGTATATGGAAATTAACTGCCATAAGAATACCTTGCAAGACTCACTCTTCAATTTAGTACTTTCTTCATAAGACTGTAATTACACAATGCCTTGGATATTCATCGAGTATATACGTAACTGAAACCTATATAATTTCTACGCCCAAAGCAACGCGACGAACAGACGAATGCACACGGTTTGAAGTTAAAAGGCCTGACGTAAGGTCCCTTGGTGTCATTGCGAACCGTCAGAAAATCCTTGAATTATGAACAGATCATCTGGCACCCTCTGAAAACCAGAGGATATATTATGAAGAGAGGAAGAAAAGTAGTAGTTCAAAGAAATCTATTCTTGTAGAAAGGAAAGGCAATTTCTGAAATGGGGATATTGTATAGCAGTAGGTCACTTAGAAAAGGAGGATGCCTAATAAAAGGAGTCGTTTCTAAAAGAACTCGTTCTATGACTTCAGTTATTTCAACTCACAGAAACGGCAGGCAGCTGTAAATGAAATTTTCTCAGCCATTAAACAAACCTACAAGAGTGAGAATAGAATAAGAAATGAGGAAGTAATTCCGATCTTGAGACCCACTAAAATAGTATTGAAATAATAATTCCTCGGCAATTTTCAATCTGATGAATTTATCAGTAACACCGTACCAGAGAAAATGAACAGACTTTACGGTAAGTTTCTTTTCGTTGGGACTGTTTTCAAAAATAAAATGGGATTTTATCATATACTTGAAAAAAATTTCACTTAATGCTTGAATAATTCTCATGATCACTGTTTGTTTCACAAAACACAATAATATGACAAATTCAAACATCACGAATGCAGTACCTGAGACACTTTACCAGCAACATGCTATACCAGTAATGCATACGTCACCGCAAGATAAAAAAAAAAGTCTTTTGCATAATTCTTAGTAATAAATTAACGTTTCTATA
>NC_089742.1:83085778-83095778 GCF_040412425.1 Macrobrachium rosenbergii | reverse complement strand
TTCAATAGCACTTGTGGGGAATCTGTTGCAAGGGCACAAGAGGTCGCTCCATAGATGAATTCGTTCCCTTGCTTGAGACGTCGTGACTTTTACTACCTTTAACTATTATTAAAAAATCTTTTTATGACTAAATGACACACTTCTGTAAAAAAAAATTCTTTTCCTCTTTTATTACTGTTACTTAGGTCTGAGCTGTAATTATTATATTACATAATTGCATTTTCGTCAATTTTACCAGTGAGAGAGAGAGAGAGAGAGAGAGAGAGAGAGAGAGAGAGAGAGAGAGAGAGAGAGAGAGAGATTGCATTAAATTCATACTCATAATTTTCACAACTGCCATAGATACTACGCTTTGCAACAGCTCAAAATCCTATTGGGAAGGAAGAGGAAAATAATCTTAATATCCTGAGGAAGTTATCGATGCCGTCTCCTTGACCCCTGCAGGAACCGATCGGATCGACTATTACCGTAAAACATATATATACGCAAAGCCGTAACCATTATGACCACACTTTTTTTGCTCTCTTGTAATGGAAAGTCGATAAGGGACATTTTTACTGAGAGAGAGAAAGAGAGAGAGAGCATTTGCAGGCAAACCCTAATGTATCCTATCTACTAGGCTCCTTTATTTAGGTGACTGGATGAACATTGCATTAACTGGACCAGAAACATTACAATAAAGAATTTTTCAATTGGAGCAAACCCACCAGTTTCTCGGCATTTGTTTTCAGGTTACCATAAACCACACACTTTTCAACTTTGGTCATACCATTACTTTTCATCATATAATTTAGATGTTTCATTAGAGGCTGCCGCGAATATTACCCTTTCTTGGATGCCAGTAATAGCATAGGAATGGAATGCGATTCTGGAACTCATCTGTGCAATCTTTCTTCACTGCTAAAAATTACACTGATGAGTCGGCTGTTTCCTGTCAGTTTCCTTGAATAGGAATGCCTGAAACAGAGTGTAAAGTCTCACCTAAATACACAATATACGTTGATGTTTTTATATTCCTGTAAAATAAAGGAAATACTCCGATCAATATTACTATAATAAAGAAATGGGACAACGCTGTTCATTTATCTTTAGCATACGTCATATTTCAAATCAGCCTTCTCACTGGCACTCCTTCCTACACTTAATTTTTCTTCAACCCAGTCGCAGGTACCAACTGTCATCCCAATGAATGGGATTAGAATAGTAATTTCCTGTCACATGCAAATCACTTGGGTCGAAAGGAACCATATCCAGAAATAAAATCCTATGGAAGATTATAAACCATGAAATTCGTCTGCCTCTCGTAAAGATCCATATTCTGAACTTTGTATAAAAAAGGAGATTGTGATTCTTTGTGAAAACGGGCCAGCTTTTCATGGAAGAATTAAGTCAGTCTTCTCTGTCTCTTTAACAGCTTGGGCATTTGATCTCTATGATGAGTGGCCAGACGATGGACAAGTGACTCAATAACGAAATGTTTGGAATGAACCCATAAATAACCACTCTGAAAAATACCAAGTAAAACTCGCAAGACAGATGTTTCATTAGTGAAACGTAGTAATGAGTGATATAAAAGTGGTCAGATATCCATGAAAAATCATGGTATATTTTTCGTTGGAATAACAAGTATAATCTGGTGAAAAACAATTCTTAGCACCTTTTTCTCAGAATTCATCAGTTTTCACGAGCACATACCTTGCATCGTCCCTGAACTAAAGGAAAATTATTTAGGCGAAAATGCATAATTGAATTTACATACGTACATGTACACACACACACACACACACACACACACACATATATATATATATGTATATATATATATATATATATATGTGTGTGTGTGTGTGTGTGTGTGTGTATGTGTGTGTATGAATCGCTTTACTAAAATCCTGAATGATTATGCACGTAATAGCACAAACAATTCAATAAGATATATAAATTAACTACTAAATTCTGTTTCCTTAATAATTTATACGTACATGGAAAAAACATCCCAAAGGAATTACATTGGGGACCACCCTGTCAGATCACCAACTGCAAAGGAAAGTTAAAGTTTTATTTTTTGACGAGTAGATATATATTCCAATGATTTGTTTTAATTCTGTAAAAACCTGTTAAGGTTAAAGTGTAACTACACCTAGCTATAAACACGCCCTAATCAGCAAATCCCTTGGTCGCCCTCAATTTTATTTCCATCTCGTTCATGCTTTCTGTAAGAAGCGTTTTCTGTCTGAATGTTGTCCGTGCCAAAACCAGTTTTTTTTTTTTTAACTAACGAATCCTATTCTTTAATACAAGATATATTTCCCCAGCATACTAACAGCAGCTTCATCAGCAACAAACTCTTTCTTGGTATATCTGTATGTCACCCTTCCGGCTTCATATATAGTATGAAAACCGTTCACGTCAGCAGTTTCAAATATTTTCCCTCGTTGACATTTCATACCCACGATACATATCAATGGAGATGATTTGGCTCTACGTCCTCTCCATACATTTTTCCTTTTTCCCCCAGAATGATAAGTTTTTTTTTTTTATTTCCTTCAGAAAACCTTCTGCCGTTTTTATGACATCTGCTATTCTGAGAATAGTCTCTTTGCTAGCTCATCACCCACTACTATTTCTCTGTCAATTTCTATATGAATCAACAACCTCTAAGCTTTCACAGGCCATGTTAACATGTGTCTCTGTAATTTTTCTATGTAAAATCTTTTAAAGTCTGAATGTTCTGTCTTATATTCTATACAGACTTCTATTACGGAAATTTTTCACGTACCTTCACCTGGTTCTACAACTTATAACCAACAGTCGATATCATCGCATCTATTAATCATATATTTAAGATTTTCATTATTTCGTCCAGTCTAGGTAAATTCACCTAATTGTCTCAAGATTACACTAAGAAAGCTTATGACCACGTAATCACCATACAATGTCACTTATAACAATTATGAAACTAAATAATAACGACCTCGGCCTTTCACATGCTTCTCATTGGTCGAACGTATCTAACACACTTACAGTGCAATGGAATACACTGCCATATTTTATTTCTCCTCATTTCTCCTGATACTATGACCTTTGATCGTTGTCAGCATTCGGAAGTCTTAAAATATACACTCCATCCACTTTCCTTGGAGGTCTTTTGAACCACTAATCCAACTGTATTTTGGGTGTAAGAATGCATGTGTGTGTGCACTTGTATGGGTGAGAGAAAGAGAGAAATTGACAGAAGACAGAGAGGGAGAGAGATTCTTAATGTGCTTTCATAAGTGGGTGCATTGGTGCCTGTCCATGTGTATTTGGGGGTGCGTTAATGTAAGTTGCTACAATGGGTATGTATAACATACATCACAATAATGTAATTTCACTGCAGTAATTCTGAACTCAACACCGCTGAAATCTTACCAACTGAAGGACAAAAATTAATCGTCATCCCCTACTAATTATGAAATAAACTCCATGAAAAAAAAGAAAAAACTTCGAATCTTCTAGGAATAACTGAATTTACTTCGCTGAGAGCCCTTTAGTCTTAGGAACCATATCCCTAGTGTTGAGCAAGATCGTGATCAGTATGTCTTACCCTTCTGCTTAACAGTAAATTCTTCAGGCCCTCGAACGCTTTGACCGCAATAAAATGTGGCTTTGCGGCCAAACTTAGACTATCCTTAATCATTCCCACCCCACCCTCTCTCTCTCTTTCTCTCTCTGGAGAGAGAGAGAGAGAGAGAGAGAGAGAGAGAGAGAGAGAGAGAGAGAGAGAGAGATTTCGCTAAAGCCTCTTATTTCCTGATTGCAAGGTTGATATTCAAATTATAAGACTAATGAGTCTAAAAGTTATTTAAACTATCAGGTCTTCGACATGAAACAGTGACGCACTAAAGGAGACAAAAAGTACAAATGATTCGGTAGCTTTTGGAATTCCATTTCTACATCCACACTATATTCACTTTCAAGTACAATATACAGTTCAGTGTTCTGTTAAAAATACCTGTCAGGAACTAACAAATATCCTACTTTACAACACACACAGACACACTCACACACACACACATACATACATACATACATATATATATATATATATATATATATATATATATATATATATATATATATATGACATATAATTCTCTCTTCCCCCTCTCTCTCTCTCTCTCTCTCTCTCTCTCTCTCTCTCTCTCTCTCTCTCATAAATATAATGAAACAATATCCTGAGACTGCACAAAAACAAAATGAGTAGAAATGCACAAAAGATGGCTTCCCTTCTGACATAAGATACGATGTTTTAATCCCAACTAAAATCATATATAAGCCGCTGAAATAACAACCAGCAAACCGTAAAAACGCTGCCGGGTACCATGATTCCTTTATACGCATCTCGGATATCACTCCTAAGTTAAGGTATCGGCATAGCTCATATATCTACCATACACGCCGGAGAAAGTTGGTACGCCACTTTCATAAACCTTTAGAGGCATCAAAAATGTGGGATATTTGGGTTCTGTATGAATTTCCGATGGTTATGAGAAGTAACGAATTTACAATCATGTCAGTAATCATTCATTCAATTATATACTGGCTATATATAAGAAACACACTCTCTCTCTCTCTCTCTCTCTCTCTCTCTCTCTCTCTCTCTCACACACACACACACACACATTTATATATATATATATATATATATATATATATATATATATATATATATATATATATATATATATATATATATGTATATATATATATATATATATATATGTGTGTGTGTGTGTGTCTGTGTGTGTCAGTAAATAGAAGTATTAAGAGCAAATCTGCGAACGCTCCTGTACAGAGTAACAGCAGCAATTCGCCGTTCCTCGTCACAAACAATGCCAAAAGAGTTATGTTGATAAAGAAGTAGGAGATGGCTACGGTTCTTTTTCTGGCATCTTTCCTTGCATGTGGTAGTCATCAGTTACCCAGGAGTCAAATATAAATAGGTTTATTTTTCTTTTTTGAAACGGGCAATATCTAGGTAACTAACAGCCACGTTCACGCTACAGGTGTGTCTTAATTCCATTGTTTAACACTATGATCTTTACTACGGCTTGTGTGTTAAATATGTAATGATAAAAATGTTTCATAAATCTCTCTCTCTCTCTCATATATATATATATATATATATATATATATATATATATATATATATATATATATAGATTGATAGATACAGTATATATATATATATATATATATATATATATATATATATATATATATATATATGTATATATATTTGTATATATAGTGTGTGTGTGTATGTTCATGAACACTGATTGACTTTCTTCACATTAAAATACACATGAAAGAATGTTTCACAATAGAACATTTATTACACTTTTTGTTAAATTAAACGTCAGATCCAAGAAGAAAACTTACGATGACTCTAAGAATACATTGTTAGATAATAAAGAATACGACCTTATATTTGCGTTCGGCAACTGCTCTTACTGTACAATGACCACTGTCTGATACTTATCCCATATTACTGTAAATATCCCCACTAAATGACAGTAATCTCCCGCGTGTGGGCATAAAAAGCAGACACTCAGCAGTATCATCACATGAAAGTCGACAACGTCAATGCCACCGTCACCTACTCACTTGAAAAGCAGTACCAGATATGAACGCGAGTTTTATTAATAACACTAACGATTGAATCGCTTTCCACTTACACAAGTCTACATTAATTGGGAAAAAATCGCCAGGTTCTAAGTCTCAGTTTGTTGACAAGGTAAGTCGCGCCATAGCACTAAAAGAAACCTTCCTTTGGTGGGAGAAGAGGCCGGTGAAACTTATATTATCTATCCCTTTTGGGCACAAAGCCATGGCACTTCAAGACGCAGCCGTCATGAGGGTTAGGTGGGGTATGAGGAGGGACCTGGTCTTAAGGCGGATTGGCGGCCTCGCCCCAGAGGGAGGAACAACAGTGAGTTGGGGGGGAAAAGGGTAATGCTCCGAGGAAGGATGGTTTGGTCACAGTAAGAATGCCAGTCACTTCCTTTACACAGACCCTGAGTCGGTAGTCTACTGACCTAATTCAAAGCTCGAACAAAATTGGTCGATTTTATAAAGCAACCTGCATATGTAAGTCCTTTCGTAAAAGAGGTTGATATGTGTAGATAAATCTAGAGATTAAATAAAAGTATCTAAATAAATAACATCGTTACATATATGTGTAAACAAAAAAAGTACGTCTTGTATCCTAAAAAAAAGAAAAAAAATAAGCAAAAGACTGAAAGGAAAATAAGAACCAAAGTCATTAGATAAATAAACCCAAAGTATAAACACTGTTTCTTGTAACACTCCTGAATGAGGCAGCAGGCATCCCTATGGCACATGTAAATCACCCGTCCACTGGTCCGCATAGGGGCAAAGACGCCTAATGCTCGAAAATAGACCATGGTTGATCTCCTGAGGTTATTATCAACAAACGCAAGGCTCGCCTTACTCAGCATCTCCAGACATACACTGTCGCCCTTCACTTACCACCGAAATGATCCTCCTTAACGGGCATCAATTTATTTTCACGTTAAGAGCACACAAACATGCGTCTTTACTAAGTTTGCTTTTGAGAAATAGGTTGCAATGCAGTAATTTTCCTTATTGGAAAATACAAAATAATGCAAATATTTCTGCTTTTCTCCTGAACGGGTTAATATATTTTTCATAAAATGTTAAACTTCCAGGTAATGTATGAACACTGTCATATACAGAATTAAAGTAAAGCCGAAAAACAGCTGGCTGTAATGACTAAGAATAACCGTGCTTAGTAAAGGAGTTGACGAGAATGTTACCTTCACCTGCCATACGAGCACCTGTTCTAGTCCCTAATTTCTCCCTTTGATCATCGTTGACGCTTTTAATATTGCAAATGGAAAGAAAAAGATAGATGTTATTCAGCACAGGTTTTGGATCTAATAAAATGTCGGTGAACGCCTTTCCTATCATTGCGAAGTTGAAAGGGTTCATTCATAAAAAAATATTTACATCGTCGCACAAACATTAACCGGGCCTCTGTTACGGCCTCTGATTAATCAACTTCATTTTATCAATACGAATATCAAACAGTCATGGGGACATCATAATTATAAACTTGTGGGAAATGCTTGTGTCCAACAATCCAGTCACCGCTCTCCGAAGTCTGATGCAAACTTCATTTTTATTCTAAAAGTTCTAATCACCTCCAAAGCATCAGAAAGGAACGTGAAGATTTCCGTATTCATGGAGAGAAATGACGATCCGCTAATAAGTAACTTGGAAGATTTGTGGCTTCTCTGACCTTATTTTTAATTATAAAAGTTATTATTTGCAATAAATAACAATGTTAGATTATTCAGTTCTCGTAGTTTCAGATGTGCATGTACCCCGTTATATTATTCGTTTGAGGTCGGTCAACATCATCCAGTAGGGCAATCTCTTCATTGAGTTTGAAGGCATTTTTGTTCATCATTTCTATCTATCGTGAATGTTTGAAATCTAGACACGAACAGTTACTACACAAAAGCTGAATATAAGAAATACAGCTAAGTATGTCTGCAGGCATTTTAAAGTTACCTTGGTACTAAGAAAGCGTCCAGAGCAAAGTAGACTTAGTTATCAGGGAAACTAGTCTTAATATCATTTCATTTTGCAGCCAAATCAATCAATAAATGGACGTTCAAACAACAGCACCACTTACAAGATATAATCTTGCCACTCTTTAGCTTAACATATTCAAGCAAGTATGATATCTACCATGCACTGCAAAATTCGAATATTATTACTCTTCATAATAAGCATCAATTTTTTTCCTCAAACAACATACTAATGATTAGTAAAACATACAAGAGCGTAAAAATTATAAAATTACAGGAGATAATCATTAGTTGAACATTAACAACGGCGACATGTAACATTTCTATGAACTATATTAATGAAATAAGTGTAACAATTTTAACAGTCTGAAACACCGAGAAATGTGTTTGAAATTTAGTTAAATTTTGCAAAACAACAGAAAACTGGCGAAGCTTACATATTCCGCCCTTTATAATGAAAGGAAGGGAGGTGAAAAAGAAAAACAAAGCTAAACACACTATTGGTAGCAGGATTAATTACTGTTGGTATACAATGGCAACAATAGCATCAACGCCGTTATCATCCTCATTTAATGGAACATATAATCAGTGTCTATTGGCAATGGGGAGCTTCACACAAAAATTCTATAGTAAATATAGATTAATTTCAATGAGATACGTCCAACGACAAATACCACTATATAAATGTCATAATACAGCAAGCAACCTTCAGTCGAATTAACTTATATTCCTTTAGAGTGGGTATATTATGCATACACACACATATATATATATACATATACATATACATACATATATTTATATATATATATATATATATATATATATATATATATATATATATATATATATATATATATATATTTATATAGTGTCACGAAGTGTACCAAGTACTTTGCTTATCACACAACTAGTCACAAATTCCAAAAATTTACCTCACTTCAGACAGATACCTGAACCCTCGTAACAATAAAATTACGACTGAACACTCTAAAGGTAACAGTGATCCCTTTAAAACTTACTTATCACTTGAAAAATCAAACTAAGTTTATCAAGTTATGTGTGAGGTATTAAAATATACTAGATAAAAAGGGCATCACTCTATCAAACAACTGAAATTGTTTCCCTGGTCTTAATTCACTTCAGTAAAACTAACGGGAACAAAACATGTTTATCACTTTGCCTTATGCACACACATTTAATCCTACTCTTTGATGGTCAACAAATGAAACACTATGTTTAAAAACTTTAAATACAAAATTTATTTTTAACTTCAAAATTTATAATTAGAATTCACAGTCTGAAAAATTTACCATTGCTTGAAAACAACATAAGATTTAATTAATTCTTAAACAAAATCAATTCACAAAACCTTAATTTATCGAGGAATTACGTTAACCAAGCAAAATTTAAACTATTAAGAATTACTCAAGATTTGAAGAGGAAACCTTAATAAATTAAAATCAAATCAAGTGTGCAATGTTAAAGTATCAAAAATATGTAAAATGTTAAGTAAATAAATGTTAAATCACCAACACAAAAGTTTGGGTAAAACTATGAAATTGCAAACACAAGGACACACAAAATAATGCACAAAAGAAGGACATACAAAAAATGCACACAAGATTTATCAACAATAATTTCACTAAGGCAAAATCTCCCTGATATTTCTCATTATACCATGGTAATAATAAGTAAAACTCCACTTTACCTTATACAAGCTTGTATCACTTTTGTAAAATCCCTTGCTGCAGCACAAAAACATTTTATATATGGCACCTATAAGACTACACAGTTTCACCAGAATCAGATCTTAAAAGATATGTACTACCAGTGACCACACAAATCTATTATATTATAAATTTTACTCTCCTTTGAAGTAAGAGAGGATAAGAGAGAGAGAGTCTGACCAATTTAAATGAACGCTAACAGGTTAATGCCCAGCTTCCCAAATCCCACTATGAGAAGTAACCTATGTTGACACTAAGACATTTTTGGGAAACACCCGGGGAATCTCCCCTGGAGAGGAAAAAAAATAATAAGGGAAATTTCCCTGGAGAAGGGAAAAGCCACAAGGGTCAAAGAGGGCTCTTTAGCCTGTCATCTCATATCTGTTTAATTGACAGGGGATTTCCTGTTTGCACACTTGTTCAAACAACAAGTTTTTGGAGCTAACCACTGTTATCCAAACCTGTCATCCCATATCTCTTTTTAATGGCAGTTTAAGTAGATAAGGAAACAAATTGCAAAGGGGTTTTACCCTCGCCTCAATCAACAAACATTATCTAGACCTGTCACCTCATCTGTCTTTTGATGATAGCTTAAGTGGTTTGGGTATGATCCTTCGAAAAAGAAGGGGTAACCCTGGCTGAACACCT
>NC_089742.1:83044991-83085278 GCF_040412425.1 Macrobrachium rosenbergii | reverse complement strand
TTTATCTCTATAACCTCTCTATTAGCTTCCTTATTACTGAACCAACAGTTTTTAGTTAAATGCCCGATCTTTTTGCGAACTGCACAGATTCTAGGCTTTCTGCATTCATTAGTGGAATGACTGGTATACCAGCAGTTTTCACATGCTATTTTTGTTCTAGCTTCTTGAGCTGAATTATTCTCTGGTTTTGAAATATTTGTGTTTGAATATTGACCATTATGATACCTTATGGGTGGACCGAAGAATGGTCCATCCCTCGATTGATTCTGTCTTCCTTTCTGGTTTGGATTCCATTTTTTCCTAGTATTTTGTGCATATTTCCTTTGAAAGGAAGTTTGTCTATTCCCTACTAGTCTGGAATTATCATTATACTTGTTATTTCTTTTATATGAATCATTGGTATTTCTGCCTTTCCTTTCATTTTGTGTTTCTGTTACCCATACAAATTCCTTAGAAAAATCTATCTCTTTCTTCTGGATTTCTTGCCTCATTGATATTAAAGCTGTAAGGCTATCACTTTTAGGATTAATTTTAACTTTCTTGAAAGCTTTTTTTTCTTTTTCTCCGAGTGTGATATACGTCGTTCCAAATGACAGGTAATTCAAAACATACCTTAAACTAACTAAATCATTTTCTTCATCACCAAAGGCATTCTTATTTCCTATGGTGATGTTTGTTTTCCCTAAGTCTTCTATCTCTTTATTAATATTTTATAATGCATCACTTTGACTCACTGGTTCTAAGATTGATAAACAAATGCGTTTAAATTCAGTGTATGTGGTTATTTTGCTGAATCTAACTGAAATTCTATATCACCGCTAGCTAACGAAGCAAGGCTTCGTTAATTTTAGCTCTTTCACTTGTTATTCCCCTGTAGATATGCTCACAGCTGGCCACTGGCTCACAGAATATGATTTTAGCCTATTTTTGTCAGATTTGAACTTTCAACTCTTCCACAGAATCTTGTTTGTGTAATGATCGCTGATTGACATCATTGTTCTAAATTGAAATGTGTTAGTAAATTAACATTAGTATTATTATTGCTATTTGTGTTATTAGTGTTAGTACTTTCTTTAATGATTTCTGAACTCAACTTGGCACTGAACTCAACTATGTCTATCTGTTGTTGGTCTTAAATTGTAATGTCTATTTGCATTTGTCAAACATCTGTTACAACAGTTTATAAAAATCATAAAAAAATTTATACCCAAATACACAACAGTATTAAAAAAATATTTCATCAAAAGAATGTAATGTTATTAAAGATTCCTAGCTATCAAAATAAAAAAAAATGTAACAAGATAAAAATTTTTGAGAGAATTATAAAAGTTTTATGCCTTCTAAGAGTGAGAAGGACAAAAAAAATTTTTTCATATACTCATAGAGAGAGAGAATAAAATAACTTTCCAATCATGACTTACTTATTTCTGTTGTCATTCTGTTTAACTGTTGCTTGTTACCACTGTTTCTCAGGAACTGTTTTACTTTTCTTTTCTGCGACCAACACTGTAGTTCACTGTAGACACTCAGGATACGACTTCTGGTTTTTAAATCTTGACTAAAGTTGCCCTTTTCTTGCTTTGCCAATCATCAGGGATTTGCCTTCTTCTTAGATTTCACCAGTAGTGTTGAATTTTAATTGGAATGTTTGTCGTACACGTGAAACACACTCATCCATTTTAACAAATTGTATATAGAAATTTGTTTTGTGTGTGTTGATAGCTCTAACGGGAATGTTTTGTTGTACATGTGTAATGCACTCATGTGTATAGAATCTGTTTGGTGTGTTTCAGTAGTCACTAACACACAAGCATTGTTGCTGCTGTCGCTTTGTTCTCATTGTTTTATCTTCGGGGAATAATATTTCTTAGTTGTGGGTTTTCTGAGCGGTAATGTTTATATCGTTGTTGTGATTCACTTCATCGCCTGTTATTTCCTTCATTCTGTTTCAGCCGTCGACGTTTGTAGTGGGGAATGTTTTACGCTGATGTTATGATTCATTTCTTCTATTATTAAATTCTTGAGTGTGTAATTGTTCGTTTGTCGATTCGTTCTTTACACTGCACTTTTTACGTCTTCTTTGGATCCAGTACTGCTGTCACCAATGTAATGATGTAGTCGCAATTTGTTATGTTTTTACTACCTTAGGTGTCAGGTGTTCAGCCAGGGTTACCCCTTCTTTTTCGAAGGATCATACCCAAACCACTTAAGCTATCATCAAAAGACAGATGAGGTGACAGGTCTAGATAATGTTTGTTGATTGAGGCGAGGGTAAAAACCCCTTTTGCAATTTGTTTCCTTATCTACTTAAACTGCCATTAAAAAGAGATATGGGATGACAGGTTTGGATAACAGTGGTTAGCTCCAAAAACTTGTTGTTTGAACAAGTGTGCAAACAGGAAATCCCCTGTCAATTAAACAGATATGAGATGACAGGCTAAAGAGCCCTCTTTGACCCTTGTGGCTTTTCCCTTCTCCAGGGAAATTTCCCTTTATTTTTTTTTTTCCTCTCCAGGGAGATTCCCAGGTGTTTCCCAAAAATGTCTTAGTGTCAACATAGGTTACTTCTCATAGTGGGATTTGGGAAGCTGGGCATTAACCTGTTAGCGTTCATTTAAATTGGTCAGACTCTCTCTCTCTTATCCTCTCTTACTTCAAAGGAGAGTAAAATTTATAATATAATAGATTTGTGTGGTCACTGGTAGTACATATCTTTTAAGATCTGATTCTGGTGAAACTGTGTAGTCTATAGGTGCCATATATAAAGTGTTTTTGTGCTGCAGCAAGGGATTTTACAAAAGTGATACAAGCTTGTATAAGGTAAAGTGGAGTTTTACTTATTATTACCATGGTATAATGAGAAATATCAGGGAGATTTTGCCTTAGTGAAATTATTGTTGATAAATCTTGTGTGCATTTTTTGTATGTCCTTCTTTTGTGCATTATTTTGTGTGTCCTTGTGTTTGCAATTTCATAGTTTTACCCAAACTTTTGTGTTGGTGATTTAACATTTATTTACTTAACATTTTACATATTTTTGATACTTTAACATTGCACACTTGATTTGATTTTAATTTATTAAGGTTTCCTCTTCAAATCTTGAGTAATTCTTAATAGTTTAAATTTTGCTTGGTTAACGTAATTCCTCGATAAATTAAGGTTTGTGAATTGATTTTGTTTAAGAATTAATTAAATCTTATGTTGTTTTCAAGCAATGGTAAATTTTTCAGACTGTGAATTCTAATTATAAATTTTGAAGTTAAAAATAAATTTTGTATTTAAAGTTTTTAAACATAGTGTTTCATTTGTTGACCATCAAAGAGTAGGATTAAATGTGTGTGCATAAGGCAAAGTGATAAACATGTTTTGTTCCCGTTAGTTTTACTGAAGTGAATTAAGACCAGGAAACAATTTCAGTTGTTTGATAGAGTGATGCCCTTTTTATCTAGTATATTTTAATACCTCACACATAACTTGATAAACTTAGTTTGATTTTTCAAGTGATAAGTAAGTTTTAAAGGGATCACTGTTACCTTTAGAGTGTTCAGTCGTAATTTCATTGTTACGAGGGTTCAGGTATCTGTCTGAAGTGAGGTAAATTTTTGGAATTTGTGACTAGTTGTGTGATAAGCAAGTACTTGGTACACTTCAAACAGACACTATATATATATATATATATATATATATATATATATATATATATATATATATATATATATATATATATATATAAATGTATGTATGTATATGTATATGTATATATATATGTGTGTGTATGCATAATATACCCACTCTAAAGGAATATAAGTTAATTCGACTGAAGGTTGCTTGTGTATTATGACATTTATATAGTGGTATTTGTCGTTGGACGTATCTCATTGAAATTAATCTATATTTACTATAGAATTTTTGTGTGAAGCTCCCCATTGCCAATAGACACTGATTATATGTTCCATTAAATGAGGATGATAACGGCGTTGATGCTATTGTTGCCATTGTATACCAACAGTAATTAATCCTGCTACCAATAGTGTGTTTAGCTTTGTTTTCTTTTTCACCTCCCTTCCTTTCATTATAAAGGGCGGAATATGTAAGCTTCGCCAGTTTTCTGTTGTTTTGCAAAATTTAACTAAATTTCAAACACATTTCTCGGGTGTTTCAGACTGTTAAAATTGTTACACTTATTTCATTAATATAGTTCATAGAAATGTTACATGTCGCCGTTGTTAATGTTCAACTAATGATTATCTCCTGTAATTTTATAATTTTACGCTCTTGTATGTTTTACTAATCATTAGTATGTTGTTTGAGGAAAAAATTGATGCTTATTATGAAGAGTAATAATATTCAATTTTGCAGTGCATGGTAGATATCATACTTGCTTGAATATGTTAAGCTAAAGAGTGGCAAGATTATATCTTGTAAGTGGTGCTGTTGTTTGAACGTCCATTTATTGATTGATTTGGCTGCAAAATGAAATGATATTAAGACTAGTTTCCTGATAACTAAGTCTACTTTGCTCTGGACGCTTTCTTAGTACCAAGGTAACTTTAAAATGCCTGCAGACATACTTAGCTGTATTTCTTATATTCAGCTTTTGTGTAGTAACTGTTCGTGTCTAGATTTCAAACATTCACGATAGATAGAAATGATGAACAAAAATGCCTTCAAACTCAATGAAGAGATTGCCCTACTGGATGATGTTGACCGACCTCAAACGAATAATATAACGGGGGTACATGCACATCTGAAACTACGAGAACTGAATAATCTAACATTGTTATTTATTGCAAATAATAACTTTTTATAATTAAAAATAAGGTCAGAGAAGCCACAAATCTTCCAAGTTACTTATTAGCGGATCGTCATTTCTCTCCATGAATACGGAAATCTTCACGTTCCTTTCTGATGCTTTGGAGGTGATTAGAACTTTTTAGAATAAAAATGAAGTTTGCATCAGACTTCGGAGAGCGGTGACTGGATTGTTGGACATAAGCATTTCCCACAAGTTTATAATTATGATGTCCCCATGACTGTTTGATATTCGTATTGATAAAATGAAGTTGATTAATCAGAGGCCGTAACAGAGGCCCAGTTAATGTTTGTGCGACGATGTAAATATTTTTTTTTTTTTATGAATGAACCCTTTCAACTTCGCAATGATAGGAAAGGCGTTCACCGACATTTTTATTAGATCCAAAAACCTGTGCTGAATAACATCTATCTTTTCTTTCCATTTGCAATATTAAAAGCGTCAACGATGATCAAAGGGAGAAATTAGGGACTAGAACAGGTGCTCGTATGGCAGGTGAAGGTAACATTCTCGTCAACTCCTTTACTAAGCACGGTTATTCTTAGTCATTACAGCCAGCTGTTTTTCGGCTTTACTTTAATTCTGTATATGACAGTGTTCATACATTACCTGGAAGTTTAACATTTTATGAAAAATATATTAACCCGTTCAGGAGAAAAGCAGAAATATTTGCATTATTTTGTATTTTCCAATAAGGAAAAATACTGCATTGCAACCTATTTCTCAAAAGCAAACTTAGTAAAGACGCATGTTTGTGTGCTCTTAACGTGAAAATAAATTGATGCCCGTTAAGGAGGATCATTTCGGTGGTAAGTGAAGGGCGACAGTGTATGTCTGGAGATGCTGAGTAAGGCGAGCCTTGCGTTTGTTGATAATAACCTCAGGGAGATCAACCATGGTCTATTTTCGAGCATTAGGCGTCTTTGCCCCTATGCGGACCAGTGGACGGGTGATTTACATGTGCCATAGGGATGCCTGCTGCCTCATTCAGGAGTGTTACAAGAAACAGTGTTTATACTTTGGGTTTATTTATCTAATGACTTTGGTTCTTATTTTCCTTTCAGTCTTTTGCTTATTTTTTTTTTTTAGGATACAAGACGTACTTTTTTGTTTACACATATATGTAACGATGTTATTTATTTAGATACTTTTATTTAATCTCTAGATTTATCTACACATATCAACCTCTTTTACGAAAGGACTTACATATGCAGGTTGCTTTATAAAATCGACCAATTTTGTTCGAGCTTTGAATTAGGTCAGTAGACTACCGACTCAGGGTCTGTGTAAAGGAAGTGACTGGCATTCTTACTGTGACCAAACCATCCTTCCTCGGAGCATTACCCTTTTCCCCCAACTCACTGTTGTTCCTCCCTCTGGGGCGAGGCCGCCAATCCGCCTTAAGACCAGGTCCCTCCTCATACCCCACCTAACCCTCATGACGGCTGCGTCTTGAAGTGCCATGGCTTTGTGCCCAAAAGGGATAGATAATATAAGTTTCACCGGCCTCTTCTCCCACCAAAGGAAGGTTTCTTTTAGTGCTATGGCGCGACTTACCTTGTCAACAAACTGAGACTTAGAACCTGGCGATTTTTTTCAATTAATGTAGACTTGTGTAAGTGGAAAGCGATTCAATCGTTAGTGTTATTAATAAAACTCGCGTTCATATCTGGTACTGCTTTTCAAGTGAGTAGGTGACGGTGGCATTGACGTTGTCGACTTTCATGTGATGATACTGCTGAGTGTCTGCTTTTATGCCCACACGCGGGAGATTACTGTCATTTAGTGGGGATATTTACAGTAATATGGGATAAGTATCAGACAGTGGTCATTGTACAGTAAGAGCAGTTGCCGAACGCAAATATAAGGTCGTATTCTTTATTATCTAACAATGTATTCTTAGAGTCATCGTAAGTTTTCTTCTTGGATCTGACGTTTAATTTAACAAAAGTGTAATAAATGTTCTATTGTGAAACATTCTTTCATGTGTATTTTAATGTGAAGAAAGTCAATCAGTGTTCATGAACATACACACACACACTATATATATAAATATATATATATATATATATATATATATATATATATATATATATATATATATATATATATACTGTATCTATCAATCTGTCTATATATATATATATATATATATATATATATATATATATATATATATATATATATATATATATGAGAGAGAGAGAGAGATTTATGAAACATTTTATCATTACATATTTAACACACAAATGCCGTAGTAAAGATCATAGTGTTAAACAATGGAATTAAGACACACCTGTAGCGTGAACGTGGCTGTTAGTTACCTAGATATTCCCCGTTTCAAAAAGAAAAATAAACCTATTTATATTTGACTCCTGGGTAACTGATGACTACCATGCAAGGAAAGATGCCAGAAAAGAACCGTAGCCATCTCCTACTTCTTTATCAACATAACTCTTTTGGCATTGTTTGTGACGAGGAACGGCGAATTGCTGCTGTTACTCTGTACAGGAGCGTTCAGATTTGCTCTTAATACTTCTATTTACTGACACACAGACACACACACACACACACACACACACACACACATATATATATATATATATATATATATATATATATATATATATATATATATATATATATAAATGTGTGTGTGTGTGTGTGGAGAGAGAGAGAGAGAGAGAGAGAGAGAGAGAGAGAGAGAGAGAGTGTTTCTTATATATAGCCAGTATATAATTGAATGAATGATTACTGACATGATTGTAAATTCGTTACTTCTCATAACCATCGGAAATTCATACAGAACCCAAATATCCCACATTTTTGATGCCTCTAAAGGTTTATGAAAGTGGCGTACCAACTTTCCTCCGGCGTGTATGGTAGACATATGAGAGCTATGCCGATACCTTAACTTAGGAGTGATATCCGAGATGCGTATAAAGGAATCATGGTACCCGGCAGCGTTTTTACGGTTTGCTGGTTGTTATTTCAGCGGCTTATATATGATTTTAGTTGGGATTAAAACATCGTATCTTATGTCAGAAGGGGAAGCCATCTTTTGTGCATTTCTACTCATTTTGTTTTTTGTGCAGTCTCGGGATATTGTTTCATTATATTTATGAGAGAGAGAGAGAGAGAGAGAGAGAGAGAGAGAGAGAGAGAGAGAGGGGGAAGAGAGAATTATATGTCATATATATATATATATATATATATATATATATATATATATATATATATATGTATGTATGTATGTGTGTGTGTGTGAGTGTGTCTGTGTGTGTTGTAAAGTAGGATATTTGTTAGTTCCTGACAGGTATTTTTAACAGAACACTGAACTGTATATTGTACTTGAAAGTGAATATAGTGTGGATGTAGAAATGGAATTCCAAAAGCTACCGAATCATTTGTACTTTTTGTCTCCTTTAGTGCGTCACTGTTTCATGTCGAAGACCTGATAGTTTAAATAACTTTTAGACTCATTAGTCTTATAATTTGAATATCAACCTTGCAATCAGGAAATAAGAGGCTTTAGCGAAATCACTCTCTCTCTCTCTCTCTCTCTCTCTCTCTCTCTCTCTCTCTCTCTCTCTCTCTCTCTCAGAGAGAGAAAGAGAGAGAGAGAGGGGGTGGGGTGGGAATGATTAAGGATAGTCTAAGTTTGGCCGCAAAGCCACATTTTATTGCGGTCAAAGCGTTCGAGGGCCTGAAGAATTTACTGTTAAGCAGAAGGGTAAGACATACTGATCACGATCTTGCTCAACACTAGGGATATGGTTCCTAAGACTAAAGGGCTCTCAGCGAAGTAAATTCAGTTATTCCTAGAAGATTCTGAAGTTTTTCTTTTTTTCATGGAGTTTATTTCATAATTAGTAGGGGATGACGATTAATTTTTGTCCTTCAGTTGGTAAGATTTCAGCGGTGTTGAGTTCAGAATTACTGCAGTGAAATTACATTATTGTGATGTATGTTATACATACCCATTGTAGCAACTTACATTAACGCACCCCAAATACACATGGACAGGCACCAATGCACCCACTTATGAAAGCACATTAAGAATCTCTCCCTCTCTGTCTTCTGTCAATTTCTCTCTTTCTCTCACCCATACAAGTGCACACACACATGCATTCTTACACCCAAAATACAGTTGGATTAGTGGTTCAAAAGACCTCCAAGGAAAGTGGATGGAGTGTATATTTTAAGACTTCCGAATGCTGACAACGATCAAAGGTCATAGTATCAGGAGAAATGAGGAGAAATAAAATATGGCAGTGTATTCCATTGCACTGTAAGTGTGTTAGATACGTTCGACCAATGAGAAGCATGTGAAAGGCCGAGGTCGTTATTATTTAGTTTCATAATTGTTATAAGTGACATTGTATGGTGATTACGTGGTCATAAGCTTTCTTAGTGTAATCTTGAGACAATTAGGTGAATTTACCTGGACTGGACGAAATAATGAAAATCTTAAATATATGATTAATAGATGCGATGATATCGACTGTTGGTTATAAGTTGTAGAACCAGGTGAAGGTACGTGAAAAATTTCCGTAATAGAAGTCTGTATAGAATATAAGACAGAACATTCAGACTTTAAAAAGATTTTACATAGAAAAATTACAGAGACACATGTTAACATGGCCTGTGAAAGCTTAGAGGTTGTTGATTCATATAGAAATTGACAGAGAAATAGTAGTGGGTGATGAGCTAGCAAAGAGACTATTCTCAGAATAGCAGATGTCATAAAAACGGCAGAAGGTTTTCTGAAGGAAATAAAAAAAAACTTATCATTCTGGGGGGAAAAGGAAAATGTATGGAGGACGTAGAGCCAAATCATCTCCATTGATATGTATCGTGGGTATGAAATGTCAACGAGGGAAAATATTTGAAACTGCTGACGTGAACGGTTTTCATACTATATATGAAGCCGGAAGGGTGACATACAGATATACCAAGAAAGAGTTTGTTGCTGATGAAGCTGCTGTTAGTATGCTGGGGAAATATATCTTGTATTAAAGAATAGGATTCGTTAGTTAAAAAAAAAAAACTGGTTTTGGCACGGACAACATTCAGACAGAAAACGCTTCTTACAGAAAGCATGAAACGAGATGGAAATAAAATTGAGGGCGACCAAGGATTTTGCTGATTAGGGCGTGTTTATAGCTAGGTGTAGTTACACTTTAACCTTAACAGGTTTTTACAGAATTAAAACAAATCATTGGAATATATATCTACTCGTCAAAAATAAAACTTTAACTTTCCTTTGCAGTTGGTGATCTGACAGGGTGGTCCCCAATGTAATTCCTTTGGGATGTTTTTTCCATGTACGTATAAATTATTAAGGAAACAGAATTTAGTAGTTAATTTAATATATATATATCTATATATCTATCTATATCTATCATATATATGTATTATGTGTACTATATATGTATGTTTATATATGCATTAATATATATATGTGTGTATATACAATATATATATAAATTTCCGTGTAAGCAAAATCTAAATTTTCTTATCTCCTGGGCATTCGTAGATGAGACGTTTGAGGCAGTCCTCAAAAGGATTTATCTTACGGATGCCATTTGAGTCTTCAAGGACTCCCTTCAACTTCTTCAGATATGTGCAAAGGAGGTAGATGAAGTCGAGATGGGTTTTCTTCTGGGACTCCTGTTCCCGACATGCATATGGTTGCAGAGAAGAGAGGAAGGGTCTTCAACGCCCATACCAAAATTAGGGATGTTTTCCAAATACCCAATATGAGACTATCAAATCGATCGACTCACCGGCTGACGCCGCCCTTTGGCAGAAAGTTCTCAAGATGACTTTTGAGCCTCAACTCCTCATAGACACAGTGTCGAAGGGACGCTTCCGCTCCCTCGATGTCAACGTAGAACGAGCGGAGCCAATAAAGCTGACGATAAACGCAAAATCGACTGACGTAATAATATGAGAAGAACTGTTAAGAATGCGAGCGGCCAGGTCTGACGTTTTCTCACTAACAGTGGATACAGCAGTCACCTTTCGAACGTCCAGAATAACACGCCCAACATCGAGAGTGGAATTAATCATTTGACAACAGAACGACGTTTCACAACCAGCACAGAGATGGAGGCAAGGCCATGAATGGGGACAATTGCCCATGGAACAACGCTCACTGCTCAGACAGCCAGAGAACCCTCATGCATTCTACTGCCGCCCAATCTGGTCAACATCCTGATGTGGAGGGCATCACCGCCTTTGGAGGCACTGATAAGTGGACTGACATTGCAGATACAGTTAGCTTCCCTATATACCGAAGGGCATTCTTCAGTTAACGGATGAACATGGCAAATGACTAGTCAACTTATTTGACTCAGTATAAAATTAGGAAAATAAACTCTCAATGACACACACACAACATACATACTCTCAGTATATATGCCTATATATATATATAATATATATATAATATATATATATATATATATATATATATATATGATTTTTATTTTTTTTATTTTTTCACGGGCGTGGCCGGGAAAGGTATATATAGCTCTAATCAAAATTTTGTGGACAGTCTGATCGATTTGACCTACACACATAAAATGAAGTATGTTAACATTAAATGCAATGAAACTGGAAAAGCGTCTTCACTAATTAAATTATAATTACACAAATAAGAAAAAATACACAGGAGCAATCACCAGCTCCTTCCTTTCCCATCAATTTTAGTTCACAAAATAAATACCACCAAGCAAAATAAATTAAATAGTCCCATTATTCATATAAATAATCACATCTTATGCTAAAATAGTTAAGGTTTCATGAAATCTTGTAGCATGCCGATGGCACACAAATCTTGAGGAATCTTCCACGTCGGAAGATCTGTGAAGGCTGAGAGAAGCAACTAAAGTAGCAAAATGCATGAAACTGCTCGTTATTGAAATGAGACTGAACTTTTATGTTCCCTAAAACATGGCATCAATGCGGCTCTCATCGGAGGAGTTTCTTATCTTCATCCGATAAATGATCATGAGAATTTCTTATTCCGCAGAAGGTTCGCAAATTCTTTTCGTTCTTCAAAGTCAGGTAGAACCTCTTCTCTCTATCTGTTGTTTTCAAGAAACAGCTGGTAGCATGACCATCTGGTAAGGAACAGAGAAAGCATTAAAAGGCCCAAGGCAGTGTTTTCATAAAATTATAATTGAAAATTTGATATTTACAGTATATGTTTTTCTCTATTACCTTAATCTTAAGAACTTTATTTTGTTGTTACACAAGCAGAATGACGGACTAGACATGTACATTCATTAATAAAAATCCAGTCGTCTCATCAATCAGCCGCCTAAAATAGGAATCGAGAGAAGATAAGAAGACCACGTGAACTTAATGGTTCAAGCAAATGTGACCTTCTACTTGAATATTTTCACTTCTTACATAGTTTTATTTTCTTTCGAGATTGAAATCACTTTATTCTATCATTTTCAACATCTCATTTGCGCTCTTTCTCATTTCCCGAGATAAACGCCGGCCTCTAATCGCCTCGCCTTCAGCAAACGAGAGCCAAAAGAGGGCGAGGGAGGGGAATCACCATGAACCCGAATTAACAGCGAGTGATTTCATGGAATTGTGGCGCTGAAAAAGTTTCTTTCTCAATTGTAGAACGATTTTCACTGCTGAATTCAAGTTTAATTAATTGCCGTTACTTTAAACCGCTTATCATCACAGCAGAGAATGTAGCTACAACATCTAACTCAACCCTTCATCTGGCTGTCACCGCAAAGAATCCTTGATGCTCCAGTCAGGGAGAGGAAAGCGAATGCTGAATTACTGCATCATTTCTCTAGCACTTGTATTTATGTCAGAGGCGATGAACTGGTTTAATTGGTAGTTGTGTTAACAGATGAAGCCTTTTTCATTACTAAGCCTTTACTACTACTGTGCTACAACGCTGTTAAACAACAGGATGAGATCTTTCATTTCATGCTGCAATTTGTTATGTTTGATGATTGGAGGTGGATGATCAACATACCCATTTGCGTTCTCTAACCTCAGCAGTTTTTAGATCTGAGGGCGTACAGAAAACTAAAAGGAAGCTTTTCAAATGCATACAAACCATATGTAATAATAATAATAATAATAATAATAATAATAATAATAATAATAATAATAATAGCTCAGAAGAAGACCTCCTTTCAAATAAGCATCACAAATAAGAATTCTATTGTCTGGATGCCGTTGGGTTGACATTGCAATTTCTCAACCTCCCTTGAGGATTTCTTCATAGCAACTTTCAGAGATTTCAAGGAGTATTTTTTTTTATTGGCTGTCGAGACCAGGAGCTCTTCCTACTGGCTGGTGGATAATAATAATAATAATAATAATAATAATAATAATAATAATAACGTAAAGGTCTTTGTTCAAGTAGTCATCGATATCAGGAAATGCTCTGTTGCTCACATGAACTTCAGGATGGAAAATTTCGTTGATTTTAGATTCGGATGTAGTTGCATTTCATTCAAGTAGCTAAACCATGGACCTTCCTCAACCTCCCCATAAAAAAATTATCATTATTATCATTTTACTTCTTTTTGTTAATAGTATCGATTTGAGAACCAGATAATCTTAGTCACATATGCCACGGTTCAAAATTAATAATGAAGATGGTATAATGGAAATATTTTTATGGAATGCCGTGATTGTTGGAAAAGAATGGCGAAGAATTGATACGCAAAATGGTGAGATGAAAATATGTCTGTTCACTGTCTGGTTTAAGAGAAGTTGAAAATAAAAGACTTTACTTGCAGAAGTGGGTCGTTGTCTAAGGCAGGTGCCACAAAAGGAAAATTCAGTGAACTAGCAGGAAAGTCGGTCTGCTATTCTAACTGACACACCAGTAAAAAAAAGCGCGAAAATAAGTTGAATAAAAACACCAAAGACGAAAGAAGCGTCTTTTCGCAGGCAAAAAAACGCCAATCCCATAGTTTTAAGACTGCTCATGTTGATTCAGAGGCTCAGCTGAAGCCAGCCTGTGTTGGTAATGTATAGAACTATTTTCTAAAAGTTAGCCGGGAGAAGATGTGGATCAGTGCAGAAGCTATGTAACATAATAGAACACGAAGACTGTACTGACGAAGTTTTTATTTTACACCTACCATAGTTGCAGCTCAGATGATCATCTGAAGTAATACAAATACCTTATATTTTTGTATTTTTAAATCCAGAGCCTTTTTGTTATTTAATTTTCTTTAATTATCAATGCGTCAACACCACATAATGTGTGCCAATCACCCCATAATGTGTGCCATCTTACCCCATAGTGTAAAGTAACTTACTCCATAATGAGTGCCAGCTTACTCCCATAATGTGTGCCAAGCAACTACCCATAATGTGTAAAAGCCAACTACCCAATCACACGTATGCAGGAGCAAGTTGGCACGAAAAGTTTTTTTATGGAGTCAATGTTACCTTATATTGACAGCAAAGCCAGTTTTTGCTCTATGATAAAAGAGAATAGTAATTTTTTCAATGATGATAAAATTTTTATAAATATGTTTTGTTTTTATTCCCAATAACCAAAATTGTAAAAATTAATAGCAACTAGCCACGGTCTCCCTATCTGAGCAAGAGTTTAAAGAG
Organism: Macrobrachium rosenbergii; assembly: GCF_040412425.1. Taxonomy (NCBI): domain Eukaryota; kingdom Metazoa; phylum Arthropoda; class Malacostraca; order Decapoda; family Palaemonidae; genus Macrobrachium; species Macrobrachium rosenbergii. The sequence continues at coordinate 83,070,841 of NC_089742.1, read as the reverse complement.
AAGAAGAAAGGGTGATAAAGGGAAGTAAATGAGAGAGGAAGATTAATGAGCACTTGCATGAGGAGCAGCATTTACCACTGGACATATGCAGTATGATCAGAGTTCAGTCCTGTGGAAATGGATAACGTTTGAACATACAGGTATGATTATATAGGATAAAGACATTCGTATAAAGGTTTTGTTACGGGGCAAAGGTCTGAAGGTAGGACGGAAGAACGGACACAGTTATTACCGTTTTCACGCAAATAAGTTCTTTGTATCCAAGTAAAATCTGGCTAGATATCCATGAGGAAAGGGATCAGTAGTATTCCTCTTGTTACTTGTCAACTCATCAAAAAGCTGCGCATTTGAAAGAAGAAACTACATTATGTTCGATTACCTTTATGAAGTAAAATATAAAAAAAAAGTTCATGTACTTTTATATATACTATAATCGGTACAAGGTACATTTCCCCATGAAGACAAAACAGCATACCAAACACGGGCTGGCTATTGAGCTCTTCTTCGAATCAGCATGAGCAGTCTTAAACTATGGGATTGGCGTTTCTTTTTTGCCTGCGAAAAAGACAGCTCTTTCGTCTTTGGTGTTTTTTTATTCAGCTTCTTTTCAAGCGCTTTTTTACTGGTGTGTCAGTTAGAATAGCACTGACTTTTCCTGCTATTCACTGAATTTTCCCTTTGTGGCACCTGCCTTAGGCAATGACCTCACTTCTACCAGTAAAGTCTTTTATTTTCAACTTCTCTTAAACCAGACAGTGAACAGACATATTTTCATCTCACTGTTTGCGTATCAATTCTCTTTCTGCCATTCTTTTCCAACAATCACGGCATTCCATAAAAATATTTCCATTATACCATCTTCATTATTAATTTTTACGCCATTGGCATATGTGACCAAGGGTATCTGGTTCTCAGTTAGTTAGTTATAAATGATTGTTGCTCAGACCTCTGAACTCTTTTAAGTTTCTTCTCTCTGACTGGGAAAAGAATGGGGAAAATTACAAAAAATTAAGTGGTTAACTACACACGTCAAATAAAAATAATAAAGGGAATTGAAAAAGCAAGAGAAAGAAAGAGAAAAAGGAAGATTATATTTTACTTATCAATTTAATTTTGTTTAAGAAGAGAATGATATTATTAATTGAAAAGTTATACCTTCTGCTAGAATATCCTTTATTGATTTATTTGTAAATAAGTCTTTCTTTCATGATGCCATCTGGGACAGTCAATCAAGATGTGTTTTGATTGTTACTGGGATGTTACATCTTTCACAAGTTATTGGGTTTGTGTGGAGTTGACATCAGATGACCATGTGTGAGTCTGGAGTGTCCTATTCTGAGTCTTGTTAAAATAACCTCATTGATTCTTTGCTTTTGGGTAGAAGAATGCCCATTTTTAACTTCGTTCTTAATTTGTTTAGTTTGTTTGTGGGGGTATATTTGTCAATCATTTGCAATCCTATAAATTAGGGTTTAACTGATGCTAACCAGTCTGATATGGGTGCTGCACTTAGTAGTTGGGATTGTACAAGCCAATTTTGCAACTTTATCTGCTTTCTCATTACCACCAATGCCTACATGGGCTGGGATCAACAAATTTGAATTTGAAGGCCGTTTGTAATTAACTGATGTATTTCCGTTGTATGTTGGACAAGGTGATTATTTGACTTAATGATCCTATTGGTTTCAATTGTAACTTTTGAGCTGCTTCCATTATATGCTGAAGCTAAATTCCTTTTTTTGTTATAGCCAATTGTATGGCTGTTAATTCTGCTGTAAATAATGATGATATTAGAGGAAGGCCCATTTGGATAGTTTTATCACTTGAATAGGCTGATGAGCCCACTCCAGCTTCATTTTTGATCCATCTGTAGATTATGAAGGGATTACCCTTCCGTCTTATGTGTTCCATGGCATGTTGATGGTACATTGTGTTGGACATATATTTCTTGAAAGATATGATAAATATGTGCATAGTTTTGCCCTCTTTTTAGTGTCCATGGTGTGACCGGATTTATTTCTTGGGTAAATTTGGGGTATCATGTTATGTAAATTCAATAGATTAGTTTTTTTAGTAAAATGAGTTTTTGATTTAAGTATTATTTGTATTTTGATTGAGAAATTTATTTGATGCAGGAGATGTGCCTGCCTTTAGCGATAAGCCTCTTCTTAAAGTAATTAGATCTCTGTAATATTTTATAGCTGGCCTGCCTCTGCTAGATAGAGACAGTTGGAGATGAGCATCTAGAGATTTTAAAGTTGTTTCTGGGAGGCAGTTGAATAAATTACAGCTATAATTTATAATTGATAGTACTGTTGCATTGTATAACATTAACATTGTGTTCTCGTCCTGCACCCCATTTGGTGTGTGATTTTCTTTACAAAGTAAGGGCTTTAGATCCTTTTGGCTTGATATATTTGGACATGATCTTTTCCACTTAAATGTTGGTCAAAAATTACACCAAATATTTAACACTATTGCAATATGTTTATCTCTTCATATAGAGATATAACTTAATGGTTTGGTTGTTTGAATCCATCTTTTGTCTTTGTAGAAGACAATGCCATTTTGTTTTATTTAATGACAACTTGAAGCCTACGGAATGGTCCAAGTATATGGTTTTGTTGTTATATTAAGTATTCTTTGAGCATGTCTCCAAAGAATAACTTGAATAATAAATTAGCAAAATCATCAACATACAACTATTTTTGTACACCTGCAGGTTCATAGTAATGTCATCTATTGCCAGGCAAATAAGATGCAGCTCAAAACACCGCCTTGGGGACACCTCCTCTTGCATGCAGTACTCTGAATATGTATTTTCTATGCGTACTTGAAATGTACGATTTGTTAGAAAATTATTGATAAATATTGGAAGGTGACTCGAATATTGACCTGTGGAGCTTCTGCATAATATTGTATCTACGTGGTATCATATAAGCTTTTTTTCTATATCAAAGAAAATAGCCACTGTCAGCTTTTTCTTTTCAAATCCTTTTTTAATATGATCTTCTATTTGAGTTAACGGGTCTAGTGTAGATCTACCAGCTATTGATCCCGATTGGGTAGGTGATAAAATTGAGTGTTTTGTTATGACACTTGTTAATCTCAACTACATTTTCTCCAACAGTTTGCACAAGCAAACTTGTTAGAGATATTGGCTCATAATTGGTGGGGTTGCTAGGTCTTTTCCTGGTTTACTGATGTAGAGGATTATTGCATGTCTCCATTTAGTTAAAGACATGTTAGCCATATGCTATTATATAATTTTAATAAGAATTCTTTAGCTAGTGTGGCTAAATTCCTGATCACTAAAAGAAATCATATCATGACCTCGGAGCCGATGATCGACATGATTTTAGGTAAAATTAAGTTCGTTCATATTAAATTCTTGGTTATAATCAAGGTCCTCATCAGTTTCAAAATTAAGTGTATGATTTATTTTTTTGTGTTCTAATTCTTTTGAAGTGTTCATCTAAATTACAATAAGCACTAACATCTTCTATATGTTTGACTAATATATTTGAAATATCTTGTAGGTTATGATTTAGTTTTACATAATATATAGTATTGGGCTTCTAGGTGTCTTACATGTTTACCATTGATTTTACGGATTTTGTGCCATATTTCCTTAATTGAAGTATTTGTGACAATTCCGATATATAATTTTTCCACGACTGAGCTTTTTCGAATATTATTGTTTTTCGAAATTTTGCATTATATTTATTGAAAAGTGGTTTAATGTGATCAATAGTTATACTTATAACTATTATCTTGTTTAGTTTGTTTATATTACAAGGGCCTTTATTAAGGGTGTTTAATCTGGACTTTAGTCTACTCAACATGTGCCAGTGTGTGTTTGGTTCGATTTAAGAGAGATAAATTATTAGACCACCATGGAACGGGGGATATATTAGGGGTTGAAGAAGTTTTGGGGATGCATTTATCTGCAGCACTGATTACAAAATTGGAAAAGAAATCATTTGTGACATTAAATGTTTTGATTTAATGGGAAGGGAGGGATATTTCTAGTTTGTAAATTGTATTTATCCCAATCAGCTTTCAGTAAGTTATATTTTATGGGAAATGATTGTTTTTGGTTGTTCAAATAATTCAAAACAATTGGAAAGTGATCACTAGTATATGAGTCGTCTAGGACATTCCATTCCAGTCTTCTCAATTAATTCCAGTGGAACATATTGAAATATCTATTGAGGAGAAGGTTAAATGAGTTTTTGAGAAGTACGTTGGTGAATCACTTTCATTCAGGCAATGTAAGTTCTGAACATTTATGCAATTCTCAATGTTTGAATGTCAGTTACTAGTATGTGCGCTGTCCCACCTGCGGTTATGGCATTAAAGTCGCTCACTATTAGTAGGGGGCCATTTACATTATTTACTATTGTGATAAATCACTAAAGTTTGAGTTAAAATTTGGCTGATTATATAGATTTATTATGGAGACAATTTGATTGTCTGGCATATGCAATTTGATTGCAGTTATTTGATATGACAGTGATGTTATATTTAGGTTCATAAGTTGAATCAGCAGAACATATATAGCACTCCTAGCTTGCCATCCACTATTGGTGAGTGGCAAGCCAATTTATAGTTTCTAAAGTCCTTAGAGTTGTACCAATATGCTGTAGACACATGCAAACAGGTTTATGTTCTTATTCTCTGGATTTCAATTTAGGCCGTGAAGGCCGAGTAGAAAATCCATTCATGTTCCACTGAATTATTTTTTATTGGTCATTGTTTGGGGGATTACGTTAGATTTTGTAAGTTAATTGATGATTTGCTACATCCCGTAACATTTAAGAGAGCTTTGTGTTGCTTTGTGGTTTTTGCATAGGTTTGATTGCTGAATATTTGATGCATTGATCGGTTCTTCTCATATTTCCTTATTAGGGAAATCTATTTGAGTTTTGATCATGTTTTTCTTTAGTTTTAAGGATTCTGAGCATAGTTCGCCATCTTGATGGAATGTTAAAGGGTACGAATCAGTAAAGCATTTATGAAATTCTCGGGTTATATTTCTCATTTTTGTTAGGTAAACGATTGTACGTAATGATGAACACTCTTGACATCCGCAAGATAAATCATGTTCCGAGTGTTGAAGGAATGGTTTCACCCTGGGTCCCATCTATACCTCCCATTACTGGATGTTGTAAAAATATTTTGTTAGGAATTCTGTATAGGCATACTGATCTCCGATGCTGGTATACAAAATTTTGATTTGAATTTTTAGGTTTATTATTATTACTATTCTTGGTCTTGTTGAGGGCTGATTTCGAATGGTTGTAATTTGATTAATTTTGGCTTTGGTTCTTCAGTGGGATGTTTAATTGAGTTTGCATTGGGATTCGGTGATGAGAGTGCAAAGAGTAGTTGATTTATCCATATTTGGGGAATCGTTATTTATATTTGTTTTGGATTGTGAACACTATGGATTTCCAATTTGTGATGCAGTTAATGTAATCTGTTTCTGATTAATGGCGAGACTGATTTTGCTAGATCGATCTGTGAATGGAATGTTAGGTTTTTTTCCCTTCGGGGAAGTTCTGTCAATTACTTTCCTTTTTTTATTATGGTTATTTTTATCAATTAAGTTTTCTGTGGATGACAATGTATTATGAGTTTCCAGATCTGGATTATTAACCTCTGTTGATTTTTCCATATCATTAAATTGTTTGAATTATTAACTCTGCTTTGTTACTGGGGAGGCCTGTTGTAACTGCAATTTCTGGGCTTTTATGAATAGTAGAGGAGGAGAGGTGTGTCACATCTATTGTGTTGAGATTCTTTATGTTTATTATGAGTTGTCACAATATTTGAATATGAATGGAGTTTGCTAAATATTGATTCCTCTCACCTTCAGTTCGAGTTTGGCTTCGTTAACGGGCATACCAGTTCTGTCCATTAACATTTGTAATTCTGTATAATATTGATAAAATATACAGTCTTTAGATTTTGCATGATGATTTAATTTGCAATTTACACATTTGAAGGTTTTGCATTTCCAATTTGTTGTGTGGTTTTCAGAACATACAGCGCATATAGCGTTATTTCTACATCTTTTGGTTGAATGGCCATATTTTAGACAGTTAGAGCATTGGAGAGGTTTAGGACAAAGGGCGAACCTCTCTATTCAGTCCCAGAATTTTTATTTTTCGTAGTTCCTGTTTGTAAATTTTATTTTGACTATTTTAATATGTTTATTTGCATCCCTTCTACTTTGGACAGCATATACCTAAGTCATGTATGTTATTGCATCTTAGTTTAAGGAGTCAACAAGATTTGTTTTGATGGTAGCTCTTTTTCATCATTGTCTGGGAGCATTACTGCCTTTGTGTATAATTAACTGTTTCATGGCTGGTTACTGTTACTTTTATTTCATTTATGTTGGTTATTTGTAGAAAAGTTGTTGATTGGGCTTTGGTTGTTGTTTGTATTAGCCATTCATTGTTTTTTATTATGCTCACATTCCATGTCTGTGTGTATTTAATAATTTGTTCTCAAAAATGGCTGGTGAGATCTGTTTTTCTGCTTTTATTATTAAAAAATCTGACCAATTGTCTGGTCCAAAAATATGTTCAAAATGAACTAGTGTTGGATTTAGTCGATAGTTATTTTTTTAATTTTTTCATACCCATCATGATGAACTGCCTTGTGTTGATGGGTTTTAGGGGATTACTTTGTTTCTATTTTTAGAGTTATTGTCCTTTATGTATGGTTCCAGTGTTACAATACTGGAGTTTACCAATTTGTTATTATTTGTTTCTTTTTCACTTTCTAGACTCTTCGAGTCTTTAGGGATTGATATTTTACTTGGAACAGGATGTTCCGTTGTAGCATTTCTATTTATGTTAAGTGAGATTCGGGAGAGACGTTCCATTAGTCATCGACTGTGCCAGAATTTTACCATCAAGGTCCAGGGGTACTAATATCCTCAAGACTACTTTTACAAAAAGATATATATATATAAAAAAATTAATAAATCTGTACAAGATCATTTTTATGAAGTTGATGTTCCACTAATGGCACAAGTGGGAACTGACTCTCAAATGTCCGCGTCTCCTACCCTACTCCCAAAAGGGGGATGGCACATCATGATTAGTATATTCCTCCAAGTGTAAGCAAACCCGCTTACAGGATTGAGGTATTGTAATAATACAGTCATCCCCATCCTAATCACAATATGGGCTAACCGGACAGAAAGCCGAGAGTCCTATTCTAGAACCAGGCCCCCTGAATCCGCTGTGGTCCAGCTCCACAGAAATAGTCTCCGCCTGGAAAAACCAGGTCCGAACATTATCAGGTAGTTGATGGTCTTTACCACAGTTCTACCATTTAGCTCAGATTCAATTTCACCCATGCCATGATATGTTTTCTTATTTATTAATTTTGAAATTTTTTGAAAGTGGAAAAATCCAATAAAAATTATTCCTAAAGCGTATTTATATATGTGGGACACTTGGGATCAAACTTAGGGAAAATAGATCCCTAGGTTCGAGAGCCCCCTCACCACGTCAAGGTGGTCCCAATTTGAGGGGGTTTAAGAGTTTTAAACGAACGTACAGAGGCAGAGCCATGGTGGAAGTAAGAATCTGGTTCCTTAAGAACTCCATAGCAGACTGTGTGGCACTGAAATCGCTGAATAAGAATCATTACATACATACATATATATGTATATATACATATATATATATATATATATATATATATATATATATATATATATATATATATATATATATATATATATATATATATATATATATATATATCTGACCAACCCAGCACTGCCTAGGAAAACTCTAAATGACAGTGGACCATTTACCTCAGAAAAGAACTAACGCATGGTGTGGTTTTGATTACCATGTTTATTGAAAGAAATGAATTCTAGACAGAATTATTAATCACAGGAAAGAAAAACATTTTCAATGATAGTAAACACGTTACACAACAAAAGGATTCAAAGAAGATGCAGGAGAATTTTTCTAAGCATGGCCACAATTCCAGTCACTGAGCAAGAAAGCGTATGAACCCGTGTTCCCGACACTACATGTTTCACACCATTCCAAAATGCCTTCCCATGGCTGGGTCTTTGCTGGGACCTGCAGTAAATAAAGTACCCCAGAGGACGTGGGTACAGATTTGAAACCTGCACAAAAACCTTCCTTGGGTCAAATGAGGGCCGCATGCAAAATTTCATCTAGATCAGTCAAGCAGTTTGGATTTCTATAGAGCACAAGTTTCCATACATATATGCAAGTTTAGTTACATTCAAATATATATTTAAGATAATTATATACCTACGTTAATTGTTATATATATTGTATACATACAGTATATAAACACACACATATATGCATAAATTTATATATATATATATATATATATATATATATATATTAATATGTTATATATATATATATATATATATATATATATATACATATATATATATATAAATTTATATATATATATATATATATTAACAGGACCTCATTCCAACTGGATGGTATCTAATGGAGTATTTATTCAGAAAGAGTTACAAGCTTTCTTGGACAAACAGCCCTCATTATCAAGTATCCATACAATGACCAGACACGTAGTCCACCTGTATTTATATCAGTGTGCTGGGTACTTTAATCCTATAATTGCCTTCCTCCTCCTGTGTAACCCCCACCACCCCCTCTGACCTTGGCCTTTCTCTGACCGCATCTTCATCCAGGTGTTCGTTTCCCATGCATCCTCTTGTGTTTTTCTTTTGTTTCCTTACTACTGTGGATTGTACAATTTTTCTTGATATGCTTCTTGATATGCTGTCTTCAAAGCCGTTTCCGGTGTTCCCTGCCATTGTTTTGTTAGCGCATGTTACGCGTTGATGTGTGCCCGCTCCCACCAATACTTAGGGTATCCTAATCTCCTAAAACTCTCCCTCAGGTATTCCAGCTCTTCATCTAAGAAACCGGGACTGCAAATCCTATAAGCCCTAATGGCCAACCCTGTCATTACTCCTGTTTTTATTTCTTTCCTATGACTGTAGAACATATGTATGTATGAATTGGTGTGTCTTCTTCCTGTATGCCTTGAATTTTAAATTTTCCCCTTCCCTCTTTACCAGGACATCCAAGAAAGGAATTTCTCCCTCCTTCTCTTCTTCTATTGTGAACCTCATGTGTTCATTTAGTTTGTTTACATTCTACATGAACACATCAACTTCACAATAGAAGAAGAGAAGGAGGGAGGAATTCCTTTCTTGGATGTCTTGGTAAAGAGGGAAGAGGAAAACTTTAAATTCGAGGTATACAGAAAGAAGACACACACCAATTCATATATACATATGTTCTTCAGTCACAGGAAAGAAATAAAAACAGGAGTAATGACAGGGTTGGCCATTAGGGCTTATAGGATTTGCAGTCCCGGTTTCTTAGATGAAGAGCTGGAATACCCGAGGGAGAGTTTTAGGAGATTAGGATACCCTAAGTATTGGTGGGAGCGGGCACACATCAAGGTAAGAAAAAACTATTTGGGGGAGAGGGAAAGGATAGAAAAGGAACATCTGGTAGGGAAGAAAATAATTACAGTCCTGGACAACAACTTTATTGCACCCATCAACAGGAAGATAGATAATTTCAAACTGATAGGCATCTACAAAAACACCATTAGGAATAAAATAGAAACAAAAAGTCGGTAGATGGGGGAGAGATAAGAGGAGGGGGGTGCATATGGCAGCGTGTCTAGACTGTGAAGATGGGTACTATGGCGAAAATGGTAAATCCTGTAAAGAGCGAAGCAAACAACACATGCAGAACATAAGGCATTATAATCAGACGTCGGCAGTTGCCAAACATTGTTGGGAAAATGACCATAAAATAGACTGGGAAAATATGAGTTTTCTGTACAGTAACACCAACAAAACGACCAGACTGGTTGTAGAGAACGCCAATTCATAACATGCGCAAACAACACAATGCCAGGGAACACCGGAAACGGCTCTGAAGACAGCATATCAAGAAAATTGTACACTCCACAGTAGCAAGGAAACAAAAGAAAAGCGCAAGAGGGTGCACGGAAAACGAACACCTGGATGAAGATGCGGGCAGAGAAAGGCCAAGGTCACGAGGGGGGTGGGTCACACAAGAGGAGGAGGAGGAAGGAAATTATAGGATTAAAGCACCCAGTACACAATATAAATACAGCTGGACTACGCGTCTGGTCATTGTACAGATACTAGATAATGAGGACTGTTTGTCCAAGAAAGCTTGTAACTTTTTTTCTGAATAAATACTCATTTAGATACCATCTGGTTTGAATGAGGTCCAGTTAGTAATTCTACTAATGCACAGCACAATTGTGTATGTGATAAAATTAATATATATATATATATATATATATATATATATATATATATATATATATATATATATATATATATATATATATATATATGTCAGCATGTCAGCTCTTTGTTGGATGAGTCGGTAGAGCTGCGGACTGTCACTCGATGGGCCGGAGTTCAATGCCCCGGCCGGCTGATGAAGAGTTAGAGGAATTTATTTCTGGTGATAGAAATTCATTTCTCGCTATAATGTGGTTCAGATTCCACAATAAGCTGTAGGTCCCGTTGCTAAGTAACCAATTGGTTCTTAGCCACGTAAAATAAGTCTAATCCTTTGGGCCAGACCTAGGAGAGTTGTTAATCAGCTCAGTGGTCTGGTAAAACTAAGGTAAACTTATAATGTGTCTACATATATAACGATTAATGTAGAAATATGTAGTCTCCTCCAACGTCTTTCTGAATTTCAGAGGTTTTGGAAGGGCAAAGAGCAAAGAGAACAAGTAAGTATAAGTTAAATGGTCTGGAAAAGAAATTGGTTTCAAAGGGTATTATCGTCATGGAAACACGAAAGCTCATGCAAGATACCTTAATGCAGAGCGTATATGGTGGCAAACGCGCTAATGACGAGTCTCGTTCCTGGTCATTATACGAGGCAGGTTTCTACACGGGAATTTGATTCAAATTATGAAGGATGAAAATGTATTTGTGTTCAATTTAATGTATATATATAAATATATAAATATATATATGTATATGTATATATATATATATATATATATATATATATATATATATATATATATATATATATATATATATATATATATATATATATATATATATATATATATATATATATATATATATATATATATATATATTTATGTATATATTCACAAATATTAACCCATCAATACCATTATTCGAGGCTTAATATTTGAGAATTAAAAGTGTCACGAGTGTATGTGACAAAAATTCATATATATGTATATATATAATTATATATATATATATATATATATATATATATATATATATATATACAGTATATATATATATATAAATATATATATATAGATATATAAATATATATATATATATATATATATATATATATATATATATATATATATATATATTATATATATACATACATGCAGTTGTACCAAACTGAAAAATCAAATACTTGGTATAAATCATGCTTGGTTTCGCTATTAGATTTGTAAGGCATCTTCAAGAGGACTGATACATATTGGTACAAATTTACAGCACCTATGCTAGAATCACAGTATAAACGAACAAACAGACGGTTTGGAAATATGTTCGTACCTGACAGGAGAAAGGGAGGAGCTCATTAGTGTATAAGATCAGCACCCCATTTACAAATCTTTTTTTTCTATGTAGCACACAGGTGAGCTACCTTCCATATAATCTACATATACATAGTCATTTTTTTTTTTAATAAATGGATAAAACTTATACGTTTTTCGGCTGATTTTCATATTCTTACAGAAGCTTTGTTTTATGAAGCTGGATTCAGTTCTTTTTCGCACAAGCATATTATTAGAATACACTATCTTTTTCACCTATCCATGAAAGAAATCTGCATTGTTCCCCGGTGTATATCTTATACACTTTTTATGCTGTTCTCTTCTCTTTACCAATGATTTTTTTAGTCTGGCCGATGCAAAACCTACGTGGACTTTGATATGCAAATCCTTTAGTGTTGTCGAGAGGGTTCTTATAAGTACTTTTATTATTATATTATTATTATTCATAAATACTACATTAACTATAAAGTTCTTATTTAGACAAGGAACATTCATATATATATATATATATATATATATATATATATATATATATATATATATATATATATATATATATATATATATATATATAAATGTATATATATAATTTCAACATTAGGCTGTTTCCATTACCAAGGGGTGGCTTCCAGGAAAAGAAGAAGCAACGATCACTGCCATATTCTTGGACACCCATGATAGAAAACTTCTGCAACACTAACCACTGCCTAAATGTACGAATATGGCTCACCAACAGCATGCAGAACTCCTCCACCTCCAACAGTATGCCATTTACCTCTATCTTGTATGCATCTCTGGCTTCATGAATGTTGAGTAAAAAAAGTATGCCTTAGTTTAACCAGACCACTGAGCTGATTAACAGCTCTCCTAGGGCTGGCCCGAAGGATTAGACTTATTTTACGTGGCTAAGAACCAACTGGTTATCTAGCAACGGGACCGACAACTTATTGTGGAATCCGAACCACATTGTACCGAGAAATGAATTTCTGTCACCAGAAATAAATTCCTCTAATTCTTCATTGGCCGGCCGGAGACTCGAAGTCGGGACTAGCAGAGTGCTAGCCGAGAACTCTACCGACTCGTCCAATGTATGAATGTTGAGGCCTACCCTTTCCAGTACCTCTTTCAAACCATTTATCCTTTCCTTTCTACATCTTTCAGAAAAATCTTACAGCTACGTTAAGTATATCTTAGTTTAACCAGACCACTGAGCTGATTAACAGTTCTTCTAGGGCTGGCCCGAAGGATAAGATTTATTTTACGGGGCTAAGAAACAACTGGTTACCTAGCAACGGGACCAACAGCTTATTGTGGAATCCGAACCACATTATGACGAGAAATGAATTTCTATCACCAGAAATAAATTCCTCTAATTCTTCACTGGCCGGTCGGAGAGTCGAACGCTGGGCCAACAGCGTGCTAGCCGAGAACTCTACCCACCCCTCCAACGAAGAACTCCTTACAGCTAAGGAGACATAACAAACCCTTGACTCAAATCCTATTTATACGCCAAAACAGTGACTCTCACGGCTATAAACTCTTAACACAGGCTTCGCTTCCACCATAAAAACTTTATTGGTCGCAGCAATATACCCTATACCCCTTACACTAACCACGTACACACATATAATATATATATATATATATATATATATATATATATATATATATATATATATATATATATATATATATATATATATATATATATATATACACACACACACACACACACAGACAAGCACACACACACGCACACACATATATATGTATATATATTATATAATGTATGTGTGTATATATGTACCACACACCCTTTTTCAACTAAAGGATGTGGCACTGGAAGAATAATGCCATCCTGTTCTTAGTTTGCCTCTAGGAGTAATGTTGTAAGCGAAAATTACGACCGGATCTACCGGAAAGCAGCGGAGCAGGAATATAAACCTACACAGTAATGAAAGCTTAATACTCTAATAAAGCTATTTCTTTTAAAAGAACATTCTGAGAAAACAACTGGAAACATGGAGAAAAGACGAGTTAAACTAAACATCCACTAGCTTGAGCAGAAAATAACGGGATATTCAATCAACGATGTTTTAGAATAGCAATCACAGAATGCTTCAACCCGATTACTTCCCTCATTAACTTTTATTATTAGCTATGAAATTGATAGGCAAGCAATCCAAATCAAATTACTCGGCATCATTTATCTGATTACACTACCATAACAACAGAGAAAATAAAAGCAACAACAATTTTCGTCTGTCTGATAATCGCCGGCAAATCCTTGGATATGAGCTTGTGTCATATCGCACGGAATGTTATGTCATTGCGGAAATGACGCGCAGGATCACCGACATGATATAGGAAATTATGGATGTTTTGTATGCGAAGACAGCGCTAGAAAATGACCTTTGTATATGTGGCTGCTGAAGTCGCAATTATCTGCATGGTGTGTCTGGGATGAGTTAATAATGAGATTATTAATTTTATAACAATCGGTTATGATAGTCACCAATAAAACATTCAAATCGAACATCAAATTACACGTTACTTTCATTATAGTTTTATGTCGCATCTGCTATCATTAATCGTCATTATGATTGGTTTCATATATCTTAATCACCATTATGACCAGATCGATAACCAATCATCATTACTGCTTGTAGTTAGAAAAATTAGGTCAACGTAACCGCCCTACACTGTACTAAAATAAAACCAATCTTCATTGAGTATAAACTTTAATAGCTATAAAATTATTTTTAATTAAGTCGATAATCTTCACAGACCTAAGTTTCTTCTATGACCCAAAGAACTTAGGACATGGATGGCGTCTTCGACTTAGTATATTGGTTTTAGGAAACACACATACCGTTGTAGGAGTGATTTCCATATCAAATAGCGCATAGCCAATCGATACATGAATATGCATTAAATGAGGACAGCCACTTCGAGCTGCCACGTATTTTCATGCATTTTCAGTAACATTACCTGTGACATCTTGCCATTCATAACTTCTTACAACCTGTAAACATCGTAACGGTTTACGATCTATAACAACCTCCTGTTTCCTCTTGTAAGTGTTCTGAGTCCAAGTGTTCACTGCTCTTGGAGCTTTGGAGAAATACAAGGAGGAATGATGCAGATAAAACCATGAAAACGAAACAAGATATGTAAAATCTTGCACATCTAACCACCGTTTTTTTTTCTGTACAGCCTAACCTTAATAACAAGGGGTTTTATACTTCACTGTTGGCATAACATGATAGCTGAAAATATTGAATCTAACTTCTAACATGCTTCATATTCGAATAACTAATTTACAGTGTTACAGGTTATTTTATATTCTGAGACAATATTTAACTAACAAGGAAAGCCAGAATAATGATAATAAATCTTAACATGATCATAAACGCAATCATTCATCTAACAGGCGTCCCTGAAGCATTCACTTTAAGCATATTTATAAAAGGGGTGAGTTTACAAGCTTCACCTTCCAACCATCTTCACGCTCACTCACGAAAAAGTATATCGCCAATATGGATGGGGGAGGCACTGAAGGAGAAAACCAGAGCATGCAAAATAACCTGGCTCCTTATCACCCTTGCGAAGGACTGCACTAACCTCTCCACAACGAAGGATGTACTATTCCTTTCGCTGCCGAATTTATTTTGACTCTCATTCCCGGCTAATTGCACATTTAACATAAAAAAACTGAAAATGCTTCCAGTTTCAACAGAAGTTTTTTTAATACATGTTTAAGCACTCTATTTTTAGGACTGAACATTATTTTAGCTTCCAAGTAGCACAATATGTGCAAGAAAAAATTATTAAAAAGTAGTAAAGGAGAAAAATTTACAAATTCGTTGGATTCTGAGCTCTCTCTTAGTGGCGCTAGTAATCATTTTATTAGACAAATAACATATGATATATTTATTCTTTATATTTGCAACACTTCTTGTACCCTCTATGTGCAAATGCTATACTTCAAAATATGTACATTATTTTTGTTCTTAGATATCATTATTAGTGATGCTAACCACCCTTTCTCTAGACCATCAATCTGACACCTGTCCCTTGCAAATACTGCTTTTAAATCTGATGTATCTAATATGAAGCTATTTTCACTAAAATAACTTTCAGTGACAGGTTTGCGAACCAACCCCAAAGCAATTTCAACTACAAAAAATCTTTTATGTCCATGGAAATTAAACCTGTCCATTGATGACACCTTGATCTTTCAGGCGAAGGCTGCTTCTTAGCTCTCATTGAATAGAAATGTCTATTGATTCTTTTGCTACATGATCATCTATTTACTCAAGAAAAAATTTAGCAAAGCATTCATATGGAGTCACGCTTTCAAATCCAATTACCTTATGAGAGTCTGTAAAGTCTATTGTATTATCCAATTGTTTGGGATTATTATAATTTAATTCAACTTTATTCCATGTGTATGGCACAGCAACATCAACACAAGAGTCTGTTGTAGGGGTATCTCATCGTCATCAGCATCATCCTCATCATTAACATCACTGACGCCATCATTATCATCCTCACTTTCCATAAGATCAGGATCATCAATATCATAATCAGATTCTGAATCAGAAGCAAACAATATTTCCTCAATTTCTTCGAGTGAAACTCGGTGAAAAGCTGAGGTCATAAAAAGACTTTAAAGAAAAAATAAAGGTATGATGTTATCAGAGAGGCTAAGTTCCAGTTAAGGGACAGTTAAAAGGCAAGCTGACGAATGTAAACAAATATCTACCTACTCTTGGCGAACAAAACTCTCTTGCCTTGAATTATACTTAATCTAGAGAAAATCTTGTTTTGCATGGCAAAATGTATATTTTAATTAAAAAACAATTATGTTCCATCATTTCAGCGTCACATATCATCATGGCACTTACAAGCCTGTTGTTAGGTCGGCTACACTATTACCAACAGATGTAATCTAACCTTTCTCCTCGGTAACGAGAAAAATAAGTGAAGTTAACTGTAACATGTATAGGATTAGGAGACACTAAAGCAGAAATGAAATACCATTGTGGCCAAAAAGCAATTATACATATTAGAATTTTAAAAAAGGGACTAGATATTAGAAACTGCAAGACTCAGAGAGGAGAGTTCAGAGACAGACGCTATGGAATGACTGTGAGGATCTTGGCTAAGTGATACAGCAGAGAATGGGGAAGGCCCCATCCCTAACTAAACAAAACCCCCATTTCGTTGAAGCTTTGTTGGCAATGATGCCCCAGGGGTGAGATCACGTCTGATCGGTAAAGGCCACAAATATACATACATACATACATACACACATTCATACACACACACACATATATATATATATATATATATATATATATATATATATATATATATATATATATATATATATATACATATATATATATATATACCTACAAAATTCTGCTACTGATGTGGAAAAGTTTTCCGATAAGTACTGCAGGCCGGTATTTCTTAAAATCGCCAACATGTGGTAGCAGTAGACGACCAAATGCATCGGTTGCGAGCAAAGCAAGGATACTTTTTCTGATTAAAAACACATTTAATGTATACAAAATATAAGTCTAATAATTGGTGTAATGGTGGCTTTTCAAAGGAGACAAAGTTTGTTTGTTTGAGAGAGAGAGAGAGAGAGAGAGAGAGAGAGAGAGAGAGAGAGAGAGAGAGAGAGAGAGAGAGAGAGAGAGAGCTTAACTCGTGAAAAAGTTCACTTGATCTGAAACATTAACCTCTTCCAGCTTTCCTGCATTGAATGGCCATCAGACAAGAAAAGCAGTTTTATATTTCGGTCTGTGAAATTCGTACTGAAACAAATCAGCAAGTACAGTAGACTAACTCTGGCCTAACGTTCATTTCTGAAATTTTACGAAATCCTGGTTTGATTATAAAAATAATTTCTTCTTTGCAAAATGTACATAAATTAAATATTGTACTGAAAAATGAAACTGGTTTACACTAATAATATATTGGCCACGTTCATAAGGTGTTAAAAAATGAAGTTACCGCGTCTCTGACAACATGAAAAAAGATGTTAAAAGATGGACTTGCAGCATCTCTGACAGCATGAACAAAGAGGTTAAAAGATGGACTTGCAGCATCTCTGACAGCATGAACAAAGAGGTTAAAAAATGGGCTTGCAGCATATCTGACAACATGAACAAAGAGGTTAAAAGATGGGCTTGCAGCATCTCTGACAACATGAACAAAGAGGTTAAATGATGGACTTACATTATCTCTGACAACATGAACAAAGAGGTTAAAAGATGGGCTTGCAGCATCTCTGACAGCATGAACAAAGAGGTTAAAGGATGGACTTGCAGCATCTCTGACAGCATGAACAAAGAGGTTAAAAGATGGGCTTGCAGCATCTCTGACAAAATGAACATAGCGGTTAAAAGATGGACTTACAGCATCTCTTACAACATGAACATAGAGGTTAAAAGATGAACTTACAGCATCTCTGACAACATGAACAAAGAGGTTAAAAGATGGACTTACAGCATCTCTGACAACATGAACATAGAGGTTAAAAGATGGAGTTACCACGTCCCAAACATAAAGAACAGAGGTTGAAAGTTGGAGTTACCGCATTTCTGACAACATGAACAAAGAAATTACAAGTTGGAGTTACTATGTCTGACAATATGAATAAGGAGGTTAAAAGATGGCGTCACCGCGTCTCTGACAATATGAACAAAGAGGTTAAAAGAGGAGTTACAGTGTCTCTGACTACGTGAACAAAGATCCTGAAAAAAAAGTTTGGAAAACTTAATGTAAACTAAATTTTTTTCAGGTAATGCATATTAAGTGACTCTTTGAAAATGCACTTGAATCTAGGGAAAAAGTGAAAAAAGTTGCTAGTTAATGGACAGTTTATTCTGTTACACACACACACAGTGTTATTTAAAGTGCAATTAAATAAAGAATATTGTTCACTTGCAGCATCATTCATTACATAAATGAAAACCTCATATATTACAGACACTGTATGCCTAACAATTAATCATACATGCTGCATATTTTTTCAAATATTTGACACACATGCTACTGATAATTAAAGCAAAATTTATTACACCACTAATTTATCGGATTTTCAGTCAAGTTCTGAAATTCGTGCTATTTAAGTATATAGCCAATGCTCTGCTCTTTTGTATTACAAAATTTCTTAAAACGATGATATTTTGGCTTTAATTCAAATTTCTTTATATTTTTTCTTTTCTTCTGAGGCTTCATTCATGAATAAAAAACCCATCTTTACGCGACACATGTCAAAACAGACTCAACCAGAGAAATGCTATTTTCGATACGTCAAGCGGCTTTCGTCTTCAAAAGTTCACTATCAGTTTCTCCCTAAACTCCAGTATATCGACCTGCCACTGAACCACATTTACATATTTCTATACCTGCCATCAGTTTGTCTGACACCGTTTATCCGAATAACAACTGCTCTCCTCCCCCCGACGTTCAGAGTCAGGAAGGTTGAAAAAAACATCACCGCAACCTTGGTAAGGTCACACTCATCATGGCTATGTGGATGTCTTGGTGTGTCAGCGTCACAGTATGGTCCACTGCTCAGCAGGCCGTCTTCATTTGCCATAACATGTTTGAGAGCCTGTCGCAACCTCCTTTTTCTCGAACTTGTGGTCTTAGCGAATGGGCGAGTAAGGGACACTACGTTGCCAATTACATCAACTTGGATGCTGCAAATCTGATCAAATGTTCATAAGTTAGGAAATCAGTTTATTGAGGGAAGGAATTTCCTACTGAATGAGAAACCGGCACGAATTAATCAACTTCTAGTTCCGAAAAGAAACATCTGTGAATTGAAAGTAAACTTTCCAGGATTCGAATAATCTATTTCCACTCAAAACAGAATAAGCTTTCTCACTTCCGCGATGAGGGTTTTAGTTTAACCGTTTGCAGATGGGTACCCGTTCCTTGAGTATCACTTCCATGCATTCCTAAATTTCATATCTACGCTAGTCCTGCACTTTATCGGCATCCTTATTTCTGTTTCTTGTGAAATACAGTTAGTATAACAAAGCAGACATTAATTTTGTTACTGTTTTCAAAAGACGACATCACAACAAAAATGTAGTTATTATAAACACAAAAAATTTATTTTCACTGAGAAGAGTGATTTTCCAATCGATTGATTCATGTGGAGTGGTCTTGCAAAAACCATGGCCAGCAAAATTGATAATTTTCATCTAACAAAAAATATATACAAAAGTATGAACCTTTATCCATAACGCAGAGAACCAACGTACTTTTTAAAGCATTTAACTTAACGCATTCTCAGTGTGTGTTTGTGTATGTATATACACTGTATATAGCTAGTGAGGGAGTGATCACCCTCTACCTTCGCAGATTAATGCCCCTGGGAGCAAGGGGCGTTTGCTTCTCAGGCAGATAAACTCCCTTAAGAGTGAAATCGCTGGGAAGCACGCCGGCATGCGATTGGCCTCAGCTTAGTTGAAACTTTCGGGTGTGGACATGCAGGTAGGTTAGCTGCCTAGTGCGAATGCACCACCGTGGTGAAGTGTTCATTTAGCTGGCCAAAGAAACCTTGACGGACTCTGACGGAAGAGGAATTGCCGCCAGTCCCGTGCAGCTCTTAAAGGGGCAGGGGGTGCTAAGAATCTCACGGTCTCCTAATTCTTCTATTCATGCCAAACGTACTATCAAAATTGGCAATTGGAATGTAAGGACGCTAAATCAGGATATCAAAATTGAAGAGTTAGTTGCAGTTTTTCAAAGTTATGGATTAGGCATTTGTGCTGTACCAAATTTATCGATTACCTGGAATCGATAAATTGGATTTGGATTTGGATATGTTTGTTGACGTCTGGCCGACGGGATGGAATGCACTATCAGGTAGTAGGATTGCTGTTGGGATTCAAGGCAGAGAAGGCTCTACGTGAATGGGATCCTAAGGACGAGCGATTGTTGTACGCATGGTTCAAGTCAAATCATGGTAACATCAATCTGTTTGTGTGTTATACACCCACTAATGATGCACCTGATGAAAGGAAAGACGCATTTATGGAGAGCTGCAGGAAGGAATAGGGAGAGTTGCTAGACATGATGTTTTGATTTGTACTGGAGACTCCAATGCAATAATGGGTTAATCGAATGAGGGATCTGAGGCTTGTATAGGTAAGATGGGTGTCGGTGGTGCGATGAGTGAAAATGGAGTAAGGCTTGGGTGTTTCTATCTAGCAAATGAATTAGTCATTGGGGGCACACTTTTTCAACATCAAAACATATACAAGACGACATGGGTGCCATTGTGGAAAATATATGAATCAGACTGATCATAGAATGTAGAAACAGGTTTTAGTTTTCTGAAAAGAAAACTATTGTGCCGGCTTTGTCTGTCCATCCGCACTTTTTCTGTCCGCCCTCAGATCTTAAAAACTACTGAGGCTAGAGGGCTGCAAATTGGTATGTTGATCATTCACCCTCCAATCATCAAACATACCATATTGCAGTTCTCTAGCCTCAGCAGTTTTTATTTTATTCAAGGTTAAAGTTAGCTATAATCGTGCTTCTGGCAACGGTATACGATAGGCTACCACCGGGCCATTGTTAAAGTTTCACGTGCCGCGGCTCATACAGCATTATACCGAGACCACCGAAAGATAGAGCTATTTTCGGTGGCCTTGATTATACGCTGTACAGAAAACTCGATTGCGCCGAAAAAACTCCGGTGCATGTT
The DNA here is from genome assembly GCF_040412425.1 of Macrobrachium rosenbergii. Lineage (NCBI taxonomy): Eukaryota > Metazoa > Arthropoda > Malacostraca > Decapoda > Palaemonidae > Macrobrachium > Macrobrachium rosenbergii. The sequence continues at coordinate 83,049,411 of NC_089742.1, read as the reverse complement.
TTACTTGCTTGGTGTTGGAAACATGGGAGGAGGGAGGGAGAAGTGTAGATGTGACGTCGGGGGGTGTGAATAAAGCTTTGCATGAGGCTGCTGGTTGCACGATCAGAGGGAGACTCAGAAAAAAGATGGGGAAAAAGATGTGGATGTCTGAGGAAACATGGGATATGATAAAAAAGAGAGGTGGGGCAAAATTGAGGAGTAAGATGCATTTTGTTAATAATGAGGATTTTGAATTAGCAAGAACTAAGTATTCGAGCTTGAATTCAGAAGTTAAAAGGCTAACTATGAGAGCTAAAAGAAGATTTGTTAATAAAAAGGTTGCGCAAACTGAAAAATCAATGAATAAAAATGATGGTCAGAGTCAAAGGGTAGCATATAAAGCAATTGGAGAGATGGAAAGAACACTTTGAGACAGTTCTAAATAGACCAGTCCCCCAAGAAGAGGATATACCGCCTGCTCAGGAAGATTTGAATATTGATGAAGGTGAGATCAGGCCAGAAGTTGTTGGGGAAATAAAACAGTTAAAGAATTATAAGGTACCAGGAGGGGATGGTTTATACCCGGGAATATTTAAAGTGGAGGAGGATAGATTAGTTTGTCTTAAAGACATTATACAATGAGATATGGGTGACAGGGATAATACCATCAGCCTGGAAGAATGGTGTGATCATTAAAGTTCCAAAGCAAGGAGATCTGAGTAGTTGTGGTAATTGGAGGGGAATCACTTTGTCACCGGCAGCCTTGAAAATTTTCAGCAGAGTATTGTTGAATAGGTTAGAGCCAGTGGTTGATGGTATTCTGAGGGATGAACAGGCCGGTTTTTTGAAAGGGGAGGGGTTACAGTGATCATATCTTCATAGTTAGGCATTTAATGCAGCAAGCTAATGAAATGAAAACTCCATTAAGTCTTTGTTTTGTTGATTTTGAAAAGGCCTTTGATAGTATTTCGAGACGGACTATGGGAAAAATCATGAGCCATTATGGAATACCGGGAAAGTTTGTGAGGGTTATTATGAACAGGCCCATCTTGTAAAGTGATGGGTGATGGTTGTTTGAGTGATCCGTTTGAAGTTTAGTCTTGTGTGATTCGGGGTGGCATTCTGTCTCCTCTGTTGTTTGTGTTGATTGTGGATTACGTAATGGGAAGGGTTAAAAGAGAAACGGATGCAGGTATACTATGGGGAGAAAATGGGAAATTTCTTGACTTAGATTATGCTGATGATATAGTTTAGATCTGCGGAGAACCAGAAAAGATGCAGAGAGTGTTGGATTGTCTAGTGAGTGTAAGTCAAAAGGTTGGTTTGGTTATAAATAGTGGAAAAATTGAAATCAAGAATGTGAGCACTGAAAATACACAGGATTGTCTAATTGAAGGCATGATTGTAAAGCAAGTGGATAAGTTAAATATTTAGGTACTTATTTAGATAAGGATGGTTCTCTGAGCACAGAATTTATGGAAAGATTAAAAAAGGCTCAGGATAGTGACTTCGAATAACAAATTCTTAGCATTTGAAAATAAGGTGCTCAGAAGAATATTAAGAATTAGCTGGAGGGATAGGATATCAAATAGCAGAATTAGAGAAGTAACAGGGGTGCAGCCGGTCGATGAGTATGTTAGGTTCTCATGCTGGAAGTGGGTAGGCCATGCGTAAAGAAGACAAGGAATACCACGAAATACACCAGGGTGGGTTGCCCTTAGTAGAAGAGGTAGAGGTAGGCCAAAGGAGACGTGGTTGAGGACAATGAGGCGGGAAGGAGGAGATGAGTGTTGGGGAGATCTTGAGGAGTTGGCCCAGGACAGAATGTGGTGGCGTGAGTTCATCGAGGCCCTATGCATCCACGTGGGTGCCACATATATATATATATACATATATATATATATATATATATATATATATATATATATATATATATATATATATATATATATATATATATATATATATATATATATATATATATATATATATATATATATATATACTGTATATCTGTATATATCATAATCTTCACTTTCAAGGCATTGCGACGCAAAAAGGCCCCTGTAAAATTCTGCCACTCATATCTTTCCTATGCTTTCACTTCCACGAGTCTTCGCTCGTGTCCAACCTTTTTTGCCATAGTTCTCATTCATACAGGTCTGAATCTTCCAACGCTTCTCCCGCCTACGGAGACCAAGAGACCGTATCTAGTACTATTTTTCCCGGGGGTTGCACTAAGGACGTATACAATTTATATGTTCATGCACCATACTAATTTTCCAGTTGAATTCTTTACATGCTGACTAATTATGGAACCAATAATGTTTTGATGAGAGAGAAATCTATGCAAGATCAACGGGTAGGTGAATCAAGGCGGAATTATTCCACACTAACAGTATCGCAATACAAATGACTAGAAAGAAGCCATACCGGAGAGGATATTAGCTTTTAGCAACAAAAACTTAATGCCATGATTACCGGAACTACTGCAGCCAGAAAAACTGGGGCGATGTGCTGTGAATACAGGTCACTCTGTGAGGATGAGGAGTATCTTCAGTCGTGTTACTAAATCATGGACATTTCAACAAATTATTTTAAGATATATACAAATAAGAGCGCATTCGTACAAACATGGAAAATTATGCGTTAATAAACAAGTCATTTGCGTATATGCATATCTGCCTAGCCTTTCCCAAAACATAGAATCTAATCCAAAAGAATTATTATACGATATCATAAGAAATCACCATTTTCAGAAACGCATCGCCATTTAGAATTATCAAAAAAATACATCGTCTCAGAATATGCTACGACTTTGTCTCATAAAACGTTAGCAAGTTGCCAAGCACACGTTTTTGTTAACTCGTGTTGCCAGCCCTGGAGGGACAATTCGACAAACATTACAATATCAATGCTAATGTCCCATTTCATTCGTTTCATGTCTTAGTAACTGGATCTGGCAAACTTCAATCTCCATCTCCAGTCTCCGGGCAATCTAAAACCACTTCTTCAGCCAAACTAATCGAGTAAGATCTCTCCATTGTCTGAGTTTTTCCCGTTGAAATCAAAGCGGACGTGAAGACGATATCTTCTTTCTTAATGTTTCAGGAACGAGGATGGAAAGTAAAAGAGTTAAACAAAGGAGGGGAACTTTAAGGTATAAAAAGCAAATACTGTTCTTGAACAATAATTTGTCAGCGGTAAAACTATGAACAAGCTGAATAAATTTATAAGAAAAATTACTGTTTACAGATACTTACATCAATACAGATTATGGCCTCAGTTACCTTGTCAGAAACTGTATGAAAATACATGCCACGCAGTTAGTTACCCGTTCCCCTGGTATCAACACATTGAATTTGATAATGTGATCACTGACTTTAAATAAAGCCAATCTACTCAGATGGATTCTATTAAACAAGTACAAAAATAAAATAGTAGAATCGCATCAGTTTAATCATTCTATCAAAGTTGGAGGAAGACTTCGGAAAGTTGATAGAATGAGACTATTTTAAGGTTCCTGTAATTTACAGCGAATTATTCGTCCTCTTCGATACATTTCAAGGTTAGAGACTATTAGGCACTTTCTAACTAGAAGTCTACATTGCTTTGCTAAGTAAAATTTAATTTTTTAAAGCACCTGTGTACAAACAATGATAAAAATATTCAATATATTATATTTTTACATTTTCTTCCTTGGTGTCAAATATCACTATCAGAAACATCTGTAACCTTATTATCAATTTTAATTCATCAATTTTATCACCGTTATTCTTACAATGGTCTTCACTGATTTAATATAATGATCAAAACCAAATGAAGCAACAAGACCTAATCAGTTTTATAATTCAGAAGTAAAAAATACTTTGAAAATGAGAAGAAATGCACTCTCATCACAAGCTTGTCTTAAATATTTATCAACTTGGTTGTATGTTTCTTAGATGGGGAAGAAATGATTGAACTAGCAGTAAATTCATCTGTTCATTATACCAAACAGTATCACTTCATGGTTGCATTATTAATGTAAAAATAATAAGGGAATTCAGTAGTTCAGATAACCGATTCGTTATTTTCAATGACATTACGTAGAATCATAATCAAACAAAAAAATGAGAATTCAGGAAAAATACACTTTCATAAGTTGTGAAATTATCCTAAGTGAATTCAAACGATACTTTGATACCATCGAATATGTACTTATGTATACACACACACACACACACACACATATATATAGAAATCATCAACACACAATCACGTGTGGAACAGAAATAAATTTCTAACTCACGTCGGGATCGAACCCAGGTCTCTCAGGTGGAAAGCAAGGGCGCTATCCAGTGTCCACTAGGCCATACAAGTCTAAAAGAAGTTGGAACCTGAGAGCAACTGCACCCAAGGAATTACCTGGGCAAGCTAACTACTTGCATACCAGCGAGTT
>NC_089742.1:82942491-83042491 GCF_040412425.1 Macrobrachium rosenbergii | reverse complement strand
TTCTATAACTGACAGCCTACATAATAAGAAACTGTGCTACAGACTTGAGTCTTTGCTTAGGTTCGTAAAGACTTCTAAGAAGTATACATCCCGTTCATACTACCAGTGCCTAATATACATATTTCGGTTACGTCTTTTTCTTTATAAATTTTTCTTTAATTGATAAATGTCATTAAGTCGTGAATAAAACTGTAAAAAATACACGACTGGTCCGGCCATAAAATTACTTAACAGTCCGAATTTTGCATACTTTCATGTTTTATGAACTGAAATAGAAATCACGCCATAAGAATAAAACGGTTTAGACCTACAGTGAACTGGGAGGGGAGGGTAATGCTACAGGGGCTCTTAAAAGTTCTGGCAGGAGAACATGAGAGAACTGGCTGTTAACAAAGCTAGGCTGTATTTTATGGAAACCATGAGTTTATCGACGAATAAGCTTTTGCAAAAAGATTTGTTCACAATAAAAAGTGATGTATTATAATGTGCTTATCCTATATGAGCCTAATGAAGGTAAACATTCAAAATGCTTTCCCAGTGACCCTGAAAGAAGCACCTTAATTCTGACGGTTTTTAAAATACGTTTCTACCTTTTCTCACAAACAGCAATTTATTGGCTACTAACCCAGACACTTTATAACCTTCGTCAGGCTCTGACTTTGAGTGTCGGTCTACCATTTTGTTGACACTGATAGACACTATGAGTGGGCAAGGCTGGTGTGAGGTAAATCAGCACAGGCCTACGTACAAGAATGTAACTCCCTTTTCATGGTTGAAAAATATTTGTAAATAGAAATATTGGAAATGAAAAAAAAATCTATTACTGGATGCACGTTTAGAGATGTCTGTTCTTCTAACAATAATGAAGGATAATAAGTGATAAGGAAAAGCTTACCTTAACTGAAAATCTTAAGCACTTTTCGATGAGCACTAACTTGTAAAAGGGTAGAGAATGTTATTTAATATTACAATTTTTATATGAAAAGTACTGAATTTCGTCAATTATTCAACCGTTAAGAAGAAGAAAAAAAAAAAAAGAAACGGTCGAGCCCTAGTCCTATATTTCTATGCTTTAATTAAGACAATGGGATTACCGTTATTTTTTCTCTCGCTCTCTCTCTCCATTCGTATGTTATCCTCTATCTCTCTACATTAGTTTGTTTCTCTCTCTCTCGTCTCTTTCATACAAGCATTTGTTTGTTATTCTCCCGCTTGTCCTTCTTCAAGCATTTTTCTCTCATCCTTTGTCTGCGAGCGAATGCATCCCAGTGTTGCCAAGACCGACTGCCAATGGATGTTAATTTTTCGGTGACAGATGAGTTGAAACATAGTACAGGTCTTAATGATAGTCTTAAGTTCTTCTTTGGAGGGGTGGCTAGAGCTCTCGGCTAGCACGCTGTTGGCCCAGCATTCGAGTCTTCGTCCGGCCAATGAAGAATTAGAGGAATTTATTTCTGGTGATAGAAATTCTTTTCTCGTCATAATGTGGTTCGAATTCCACAATAAGATGTAGGTCCCGTTGCTAGGTAACCAACTGGTTCTTAGCCACGTAAAATAAGTCTAATCCTTCGGGCCAGCCCTAGGAGAGCTGTTAATCAGCTCAGTGGTCTGGTTAAACTAAGATATACTTAACTTTTTATGGCCAGCTTATCTCACCATTAGACCAAATATATATGTAGAACGAAAGCTACCATTCTTTGAGCTACAAAACTGTAAATAGCACGCATAATGTTGTGAGGAGGGTCTACCGGTATTCCACCCTAGGCCCAGCTTTGATTACCACTGCAACAAAGAAGTATACAGACAGAAGCTTCAAACTGGTAAATATTGTAAATAAGGTTTCAACGATAGTAAATGGGTAATCCAGCCTGGGGGCCAAACAGTTGTACAAGTATGCAGATGGATTCTAACTTTATACAAAGTTTAGAAATGTAGATATTATCAAGCGGATTAAAGCAATTGGCTACAGGTAATCCAAGCTAGACCTTGCCTCTCTCATCACTAGAACAAATAAATATGGAGGAAAATACATTAATATGACCTTCACATTGGTAGATAGGGTCACGATGACAAATGATTGGTTATCGTGCGTGGGCTAGTTTCTCTAACCAAAGGACCAAATAAGCATGAAGGAGATATTTACCTTTATCTAAGGCCAAAATGCTAAGTAGCGTCTACACTATCTTAACGATAGTCTACCCTTATCACTGGACCAAATAAGTAAGCAGAAGAAGACTACCCTTAACTGAACATGAAAATATCAAATAGCATCCACAGGGTTGTGACAATATTCTGCAGATAACAAAGGTGGGGCCAGCATCTTCCACCAATGGAACAGATATGCATGCAAAAAGAAGCTAACTTAATCCAAGCTTCAAAATGGTAAATAGCATACTCATAGGCATTGCAATAACCTATAGGTAATCCAGCTAGGGCCAGCCTCTTGCACCACTGGACCAAATATCTATGCAGAAGGAAGCAAACTTTATCTCAAAATGGTAAATAGCATTCACTTCTCGTAACAACAGCCTACAGGTAATCCAGCTAGTAGCCAGCTTCTCTCAACTCTGGCCCAAAACAATAAGCAAAAGGAGGCTGCCTTTGTCTAAACTCAGATATGGCAAATAACATCCGCATTGTCGTAATGACAATTTATGGATAATCCAGCCTTGGGCAAGGTTCTCTCACAACTAACCACAATACAGAACAAGAGATACATACTGAGCAAATACAAGCTTATAAAATATCCGTAAATTTGGGTTAATACAAGAATAGAGGCAAAAAGAGCAATTTAAAAGAATGTTTGGCAAAAAGTAACAGAAGATGAAAACTCCGGAAAGACAAGGGACTACTATTGATTGCACCGTCATGTACCATAACTGTATGAAGAAATATTGGATGTAAAAACATAAATGGCCCAACAACGTACTATTTAAAATAAATTTTTAAAATTCAGTCTGTTAAACAATAAAAAAATATATTAAAAACAAAAATATGATGAATATTAAGATAAACATAACATAAACATAACGAAATTCACTAAAACTGAGAAGAAGAATGGTATTAAAAACCGAATTGGGAAAAAAGGCTGTAAATAAGAAAAACACTGAGATGGTCAGAAAAAGAAAACTACAGACAGAAGAAAGAAAACAACCTTCACAGAAAATTAATAATTAATGAGATTTTTTTTAAAAAAGAAGAGAAGACGGGGGAACGACTTATACATTTCAACTCAGCGTACAGAATTCAAATGCCATTAACCACCCACATGTCAGTCAAAGGTGACTCCATACGAAAAAGAAGACAATAGTCTTTGCCTATTTAATTCTTAACGTTTGAATTATGTAGGAACCACCTGCGTATAAGACTTACAAGACATTACAAAAAGTCACAGCAGCACCTCACTGAATCTATACAGGTACTTCATAATTCACTTTGATCTTGCAAACAAATTTCGCAGCATCTTCAGCCTCACGAAAACTTCCTTTCCACTTCACCCATCCAGCACTTTCTATTTCCTCCTCTCCTCCTCCCTCAAAACACCACCGAATTATAGGCTATATGCTTTTCATTAACTTATACTAGGCCATTCTCTCCACATGCCCACACCATCTCAAAACTTTAACATTTCTTCATTCTCAGAATTGTTATATCCTCCCAGTTCTTTCTTACTCCATACGTATTACACAAACAATTCATCACAACAGTTTCATTCCTTCTCTTTTATCTGAATTCAACATCCACTTCATTTCTATAAATGAGGGCTGGTTTAATAACTCTTTTGTGCATTCCGGCTTTACTTATATACATGCTGCTCTTCTCTTCACAATCTTTTATCAACACCTGCTGATTTCATTGCTCAATTTATTTTGTGACACGCCTCTTCTTTCGTTCTACTATATGAGCAGCATATGGGTCTGATTTAGCAAGATTCATCGCATATCTTATACACGAACGATATTCATCTGCTATAGTTTAAACCGCAAAGATTTCCATGTAATATTAATATTGAACATTTAATACTAGTTATGTTGACCATACAGAGATTAGCACGTTACGACTGACAATACAAGACTCATCGACATTAAGCACAGGAGCCACTGATGTTCTCAACCTTTGTCAGCACTGGTGGATCTATACCTGACACTAACTCGAGCTGTAAGCCACTCCTTAGCATACATAACCTACGAACTTGACGGCCTGGAAATGACAGGTAATCTTTCAATAGCTAGTTTAAACTTTTTTTGGGCGGGGTGGGGATCAAGAAGCAATAATACAAATAAATTAACTCGTATCTGCTTCTAAAAGCCTAAAACTGACATGTAAGACTACCTGTAACCTACCCTGCACTGGATGGTTAAACTTGTAACTATTCTAAACAAGTAAGAAATGCGCCAAATTTTCTTCGGTGTAATCGAGTTTTCTGTACGCGTATAATGATGTATGAAACTCTCAGCCACGGATCGGTGGTGGCTTGTGTTGTTGGCACCTATAGCGGTGCCAGACGTACGATCATGGTTAATTTCAAAATCAAATAAAATAAAAACTACTGAGGCCAGAGGGCTGCAATCAAGTATGCTTGATGATTGGAGGGTGGATGATCAACATACCAATTTGCAGCCCTCTGGCCTCAGTAGTTTTTAAGATCTGAGGGCGAACAGGAAAACTAAAAAGCTAGATGCTTTACTGAAACAATACACCAATCACTTGTATGGTGCGTGTTGAGGTTTTGGTCCTTTAACTGGTAGGTCTCGCAAAGGAATTCCAACATTTTTTCAGGAGGGTAATAAATGAAGTTCTGAAGCCACCAATTAAAATTTCCTAAACTAGGCAGCATGAAAACGACCAGCAGTGTTTTCTATCCAGTGCTCGTATGACAATAAAGATAATTTCACTGAAAATTTGGTCAGTAATGTTTATAATAGCCAAGTGCTGCCTTTTAGAAGCCCTTTGTAATAACGATAGTCTTGTGATATTAAGGAGAGGATCTGAGGCACTCGGCTAATACAGTCGAGGTCTTGACACTGTGAACAAATTGAAATTCCTTGGGGGAAATTTTTTTATAGTCCACGATTTCTCCAACTTTCTTGGAAGTCGCCTTTTTCCATAAACATTTCCCTGAATAAGAACGGATGTTTTTCAGGCTTCTGTCTTAAAAGGAATAACGAAAGGAATGGAAGGAGATATGGTAGGTAAATGATAAGTACTAAATCTGACGTATAATTTCAAAGTTATGAACGATTCAAAGTAAAATTATCAGTCTATTCGTGCTCTAGAAAAACTGAAAAAAATATAGTTCAAATGAAATGGATTTACCAACAAGGCAGTAGCATTACGGCTAGCAAATAAAGCATGAAAGTACTAAGTAGATGAAATGAACAATGTCTACTACAATGTAATGTACACAGTGAAATCGAAATAAAACGACAAAAGATCCTCTCCATAAAAAAGAACTTACTTTTTCTTAATTAGTTTTAGATTTTTCATTACTTTACGAAAGTTTCGGGCAATTTCATGATAGGTCAAGTTATCTTCTTTATAATTTCAGCCCTAAACTCAGTTTTTTTTTTTTAACTGCACATCGTTTTATATGATCCATATTCCACGAATATTTAGCAAATTTAAGCAAACCCCTGTACATAACTAATGTCGCACGTTCCAAGACAATATTACCAAACACCAAGTAAAAACATTTTTATCCTAGAAAACCAGATTTCATCAAGAAGTCTGATAATTATGGAGAGAAACTAGGTGAGAATACTTGTATTTTCAAATGGGTTTTAAGTACCACGATCGGCAAGACTTTTAATATCTTGAACGTGGCGCTAACTTCCGACATCAGAAATTCCATTTGCTGCAATGAAGGAAACCATTGGTTCATTCACTGGATAGTTCCAACAAGCAAAGGAAAATTTATTCACCGAACGCTTCAGTCTACTCCATAATAAACTACGCTATGAAACCGTTATATGAATGCCATAAAATATTCACGAAAAACTGAATTCATTATAAAGGCCTCAAAAGTTTCATGAATAGCACAGAGTGGGAACACCTTTAACTTTACCGAAACTAGTCAGAAACTGCTTCCATTAATCAAAGTGGGACGTAGGTGCTTCGATGTGTAGCTGAATGTGTGTATGTTTATGCATTCATACTGGTTATAAAAGTGTCGTTACATACCATTTACAAGACATTATTCGTGCCTACATTCAAACTTTATGAAAGCTCGAAACGAATAAATTATCAACTCGTGTCACTGTGGGATGTTCGACAGACCAATAAAACCAAGTTCTTGAGATCTTTGAGTCAGGACACGAACCAGCAACAGGATCTTCATGCAATATGAACTCCTACTTTACGTAGTCATCAACATTCACCTCTAACCTTTTCAAGGATTCAAGACGAATAATTGAAAATCAAGACAAAATCTCCCTCATTCGTGTGCATCTTCTCTGACTTGAAACGTGCTCGAACACATTTACATGCAACTATATATATATATATATATATATATATATATATATATATATATATATATATATATATATATATATATATATATATATATATATATATATATATATATATATATATATATATATATATATATATATATATATATATATGTATATATGTATATAAGTGTATATATATGTGTGTATATATATATATATATATATATATATATATATATATATAGGGTAAGTCAAAAAGTTCCAGGAAAAATTGTTGAATGATGTATTTACACAGGAATGAAACAACCCAAATAAACAATTATCTGTGATGTAGTGATCCATATAGATACCATCATCCTCTTGCTACCGTGGTGTTAACACAGAAAAGTAACTTCTTGAACCCATGGAAAATAAAAATTTTGAGATGAGAGCTAACATCAAGTTCTGACCAAGCTTGATTGGAAACCAGGAAAAATTATTGAAGCTTTGCAACAAGTTTATGGAGATTCTTCTCCATCTAAATCAGTTGTTTATGATTGGATAAAGCGATTTAAGGATGGTCGGGAGGACCTCAAAGACAACCCAAGAGAGGGAAGACCATCGACTGCAAAAAATGAAAGAATTGTGGCTTTGATGCAGAATCTAGTGGATGAAGATCGTCGGATTACTATCGATATGATAGCTAATGAAACTGGGATCTCCCATGGTTCCGTATTTTCAATTTTAAATGAAATACTAAACTTTCAGCACGTTGGGTCCCAAAAGCGTTGCGCGAAGACCAAAAGAGCTGAACTTTCTCTTGCAGTTTTAACGAAGATTGAATCAAATGAATCAAGTTTTTTGACTGGAGTTACTGGAGATGAAACTTGGATCCATCAATATGACCCAGAAATTAAAATTCAATCAAAGCAATGGTTACCAAGAGGTTCAGCTGCACCAGTGAAGTTCAAAGTGGCGAGATCTGCCCAGAAGGTTATGGCAACAGTGTTTTGGGACTCCAAAGGAGTGATTTTGATTGATTTCCTTGAAGGACAAAAACAATCACCGGGAACTACTACAAAGGTGTTTTGCAAAACCTGAAGACTGCATTGGCTAAAAAACGTCGAGGAAAGTTGCACCGCAATTTTGTTCCATCATGATAATCCAGCACATTCATCAAGGGTTGCAAGAGAAACGGTGGGAAACTCTTCCACATCCTCCTTATAGTCCTGATCTTGCTCCTTCAGATTTTTTTCCTGTTCCCAAAACTCAGGAACACTTAAGAGAAAGTTTGAATCTTTGGATGCTGCTAAACATGCAGTTTCAACATGGTTTAATAGAAAGGCCCCAAATTTCTACAAAGAAGGGTTGCAGAGGTGGAAACAGCGCCTTGAAAAGTGTATAGAGTTAGATGGTAGATATGTAGAAAAATGATGTTTGAATTTCCTTAAATAAAGAGTATATTGAATTTTTCCTGGAACTTTTGACTTACTGATATCGTATATATATATATATATTATATATATATATATATATATATATATATATATATATATATATATATACATATATACATACATACATATATATATATACATACTCAGTATGGGTTTTTCTTAAACAAGGAATTATGCTTCCTTTGGCAGTTCGCGAAAGTGGTGGGTCAATGCTGTTATGAAAAGAGGCAACTTTATACTACAATGTTAACTGAGTAATGGAAAGTAACGCGAACTGAACAAATGTGTATATATGAAAACGGATAAATATAATTCTTTTTGCATGCAAAGAAAGTCATACTCGCAAGACTTTAAAAAATCTTTAAACTGTATAATAAACGCTGATATCAACACTTACGTCTCAGAGGAGGAAGTGTTAACTAGCCTCGCAAAGTAATCTGACAGTTTTGCTTTTGTAGTCAACCACAGAAACTAATTTAATTTTAAAGTTCGGTCTGGGATTGTTTTTAGACTTTACTGCAATGTGTCATAAGTTTCAGCAACATGCAGTAACCATTTCACAATTTTCTCAGGCTATAAGTTTTTGCTTGTGTGAAAGTGAAGCCTTTAAAACAAGTTCTGATCATGAACAATAAACATCTCGTTTAAATTGCATTAAGAAATATTTATTTTTGGAAGAAATCATTATTATTTAGTCTTACATATATCAGTGTATGAATGAAACTTCACAAAAAAAAATTATATACTAGAAAAAGGTGCGATGGTGCTAATCAAATACATAGCAGCTTTCAAGCAGTGGTATTTTTCAATAAAAGACAATGATAAATAATGCTGTGTTAATCTTTGGAGGCACGGTTCAAAACTAAGGTACTGTTGATCGTGAGCTTATGAACTAGAATCATTATTAAAAGTCTTTTATCTTGCAAAACAACTTCTACGGAAAAGAAAGAAGGGAAATAGAGAAAGTTGGGATCAGAAAGTAGTAAAGGATAAAATACTGAGATAAACCAATTAGTATATCTATACTTGTATACATACAAAAAACATAAATAGGAAAAACTATCCAACACTATGCAATGTGTGACGAATGGTGAGCTAAGAAAGAACAGGTACTCATTAAATAAAACAGGAGTAATTATTCATCATAAGAAAATACATGGGAGAAAAAACAGTTGCAAGCAGAATGGTTCCTTTTAAGATAATAAACCAAGAAACAGAACTAAAGGGACCATAAATGAAAGCATAACCCCAAACATAATTGCAAACAGATCCAATCTTCAAGGCAAGTAATAATTATTCTTTCAGGCCTTTTATTAGTAGCCAATTACGGCCGAGATTACATACACGCAAAAGTGATCATTCATCGCCTGAATATCGAGATCGGAACCCTGACGTCACATCTGCCTTTGCATGAACACGATGTCCCTGTATCAATGCACGAATGTCTCAGTGAAGTATGCCTTTCAATTTAATTAGTAATCTGAAGCTATCGGTTGCAAGTCTACCCAAAGCTGGTGTGCCGTTCCCTAGAGACTGTATCTAATTTTTAGTTCATTTCTCTTTTTTCTCTTGTTTTGTGATTGATTTTATTTTATTTAACAGTAAATTTATTAACTTTACTTCTATCAAGATCGCCAGTTAAGGGTTTCTAGTTGAAGCAGGCACTAAATTAAGCAGTTACAAACATCTAATACAAAAAAAGAGAGAGAGAGAGAGAGAGAGAGAGAGAGAGAGAGAGAGAGAGAGAGAGAGAGAGAGAAATGGTCTGCACTGGGCAATGTCATCCATAAAATTTTTTTTGAAAACAAAGTCAAGTAAATAACGCACGTATTTAAGCTTGCAACCCCAACAATACTCTGTATGTCTATATAATTTTCTCTCAACTTTTTTGTATGGACTCATAATGGAAGGCGAAGAGCTGAGGCGAGACGAGACCATAAATAACAGAAAAGATAAATGCTCCCCATTTTCCTCTCAAGGGGTATCAAAATACAGTCTATTTACTTTACGGCCTTCCTACAGTAGAGAAGCGTCGGTGATCATCATAGACTCATAATGAGTCAGTTTGGGAGCATGACAAAACATGAGCATTTTGTACTGAGCTTGATCGTAAATATAACATGAAGGATTGGTTTAACGAAATTTCATATTTCTTAAAATTTTATGTGAACCACCCAAAAAAGAAAAAGGAAAAAAAAAACATTAGATATCATGAGACGTACCTAAAATCTAAAAGAGGGCAAAAGACAAATGAAAAACGGGGCTCCAGCACAATGTGTATCCTGACGGAAAGCAGTTCTACCAGACGGTGCGGGGAATATTCAATGGCACCCAACCATGACAAACAGTGGGTCGGTCGACGGTCAAGTGATGGGGTGTGAGGTTGGTGGTCACCATCGGTCAATCGATAAAGCTTTGCTCTTGGAACCTCAACGTTCGCTCACCGCCACTACCCCGACCATAAAACCCCCGCCCCACACCAACCCCCAAGTTTATCTCCCACGCATCGGAGCTACCTTTGGCTCTAGCCTAGTTCTAGGTACCGAAACATCACCTCGCGTTGGGGAAATGGAGCGATCTCCAAATATTTTCAATCTAAAACTACAAGATTAAACATATCATTTAAAGGGACGATTCTCCTTTTCGGCTTTTCTTCAGCGCCAAAATATTCGCCCTACTCACTCCTGGAAACGAAGTCTCGCTTTTCACCCTCTTGCTAAAATCCAGTTCGAAAACTTTATCCAAAAAGATTATTTTTCCTTTAAGCCAGAATCAGTGACGGAGATTCATCACATTACGCCGAAGCATTCGTAAGGTTTCTGCAAGAGGCCTATTGATCCTGCAACATTTTATCTGCAAAAAAAATTCGTTAAACACAACAGGCAGTTTTTATTACTTTATTTCGATGGTCGAACATAATCGCTGAAAAGACTGGCGACGAATGAATTGATCCCCTTGCTAATGACTGGTAAAACGAGTTACAGATTATTTGGTAAAGAAAGCGTAATTATAAGTAAAAATGATACACTGGTTATGGGTACTGGGAACTGATATATAACTGTGAGCATACACCAACATTTAACAGAATTTCAGTAGTACAGTTAAAACACGGATTATTTTGATCGTTTAAAATGCTCCACCAGAGAAATGTAATTCACAATAGATCTGAACCTTCTGTAACCTAAAACTCTTTGTAGGCTACAGATATTTACACCCACTTACCGAACGCAATAATATGAGTGTGAATCCCTTTCCGACCCTGTCCAGTCACTATTAGGTAAAAGAGGAAAATTTTAGAGATAGTTGCTATCTGTAACGAAAACTATTATAATAAATACAGTTTGTTAAGCATTCATCTTAATCTTGTGCCACTAACATTCACAAATAAAAATATCTATTTGCACATGAATGTTATGATAGAACATATTTAATGCGCATACTCATGAAAAAAAAAATTGCGAAGATTTATATCATTCTGTTAATGGAACCGCAAAGGAATTCGAGATCACATAATTAAGCTCAGAAGAAGAAACTGCGTAGATAAAGAAATTAGAAATCCAATATAAAATGTTGGTATAGTTCTCATGTCATTCTGGTGAGTATAGTTCTAAACCAATACCTTCTGGTCTTAAAGAAAAACTATGAGAGATCAAGCTGACTCTAACCATAACATGACCTACCCAACGGTATCTTACCTGTCATCTTTGTAAGATTTCTCTTCCCGCCTCCACCTGGACGATTATTTTCAGCAGCCAAACTAGAAATAAAGCGGTTCACGTAAAGTTAGAAACTTCGTGATTCTAACATATTAAACTCCTCATGTTTATCATGATTGAAACTGCTAAGGGAAAATACCCCCAATGTTGAAAATAAAAATACCATAGCAAAAGCAACAATTATAACGGACCGAGAACCTTTTTCTACGTCACTTTTTCCTTTTCGCATAAAAAGATGATGTGCGCGAAGCCCCTAAGGCAGATTATATCTTCTCTTTTTAAGGCTTCAATCTCTACCATAGCACTGTGTTGAAATATAAAAAAATATATGCTATATATATATATATATATATATATATATATATATATATATATATATATATATAATAAAAATATATATATATATGTATATATATATATATAAATAAATATATATATATATATATATATATATATATATATATATATATATATATATATATATATATATATATCTTCTTTTTTTTTTAATATATTTTATTATTTTTGTATATATATATATATATATATATATATATATATATATATATATATATATAAGATTATAAAACAAGATTGCAAATTATGTATCAGGATAGTCTTCGCTCCGATCACCCACTAAACACGATAACCTCGTGATGACAAAGTGAAAATTGCATAGATGAATTTGGAGAGTTTGTTATGAATTTCGGTACGGTACACAGAACAGTATCGGAACAACTGCACATTACTAAAAACGCGCTTAAGGTAATGATACTGCACTCAACGGTCGGGGCAGGCGCTATCTCACAAAGGGGAGGTATTACAACAAATAGATGTATCAATGGGATCTCCTCTGAGTTCTATTTGCAAATACGAATGTGGCTGCAGAGAAAGAAAGACATTTCTTAGCATCCAAAATCGGCCATGTATTCTAGGTGGGACAGATCGTTGACAGTTTCGCTATTATTACCATCATCAATGAACAAGAACTTCAGTATCCTGTTTCAGTTATGCTAAAAGTTCTGTTCTAGGACTCCAATCACAGACGGGCGTGGAAAAACATTCTCCTTTCCCTGATAATCATATACAAGGATAAGAAAGTCACTTCATAGCTGTGGAATACAGTATTACAAACTCAAATGCAGGGAGGCCTACAAATGATCATTCATTACCTACGTGAACAAGGCCTGCTTGTTTATAATAGTTTGAAATCTATCAATACAACAATTGAGGAATCATCAGGTCTGAACCAGTGTAAGAAATCTAAATAATATGAAAGAAGAGTGCATCCGATGGCAAACAAAAAAATACAATATCTAAACCTTTAATCCCTAAGCCCAGCCAGAATCTGTCATCATATTCTTTTAAATCATCATATTCCCCAAAATCATCATATTCCTTGAAATCACAGCCGGAAGAGCTTTCAGAGGACAAAAATTATCAAACAGAATTACCGCCAGAGGGGTCACTCCTTCTGACTAATGCAAAAGAATGGCGTCTAAATTCTTCAACTGGCCCACCATGACGTCTTCCGTAATTATAAAAAAATTGCACGGTTCATTGCAATGAGAGGTACACAGTTGGTTAATATCGCATTTGATTTTAAAAGTTAGGTAGGAATTGTGAATTACCCTACATAGCTATGTTAGCATACAAAAGCAACAGCTCCATGAAGGCATCCGTAACATTTTGGGAACCAAGATGCCATAACAGAAACTTTAATGAAAATCACTAGAACTGTACATTGGACTGAACTAATGCAAATTTATCAAGGTTGAAGTAGCACTTTTTCATAAAAGGGACTAAAATCTTGTACATTTTAGTCAAGGCTGAAGTAGCTGTTTTTTTCTAATTGTTAAATATATTCACATTTTGAGATAAAATATATATAAAATCTTATATACATTTTACTCACTGAGAAAGAGTACTGTCTTATTATATTAATTGTTAAATATATTCACATGAATTCTATAGTTATATATATATATATATATATATATATATATATATATATATATATATATATATATATATATATATATATATATATATATATATATATATATATATATATATATTATATATATATATATATATATATATATATATATATATATATATATATATATATATTTATTTGATTTAAAGTCACAAAAAGGTAAAAACAACAAAGTGACCATGCTTTGGCAATAAGACGAAAATACTTAGCATCTCAATTGTTTCACTTTTCCTTCGTGGCTGTGAATTTGTTCATATACACACACACACACACACATATATATATATATATATATATATATATATATATATATATATATATATATATATATAATATGTATATAAATTATATATATATATATATATATATATATATATATATATATATATATATATATATATATATATACATACAGATATATATGTTTACATTTTCAGCTTAAAAGTATATAATGTTGCACGCTGTGGTTCAAGAGCTGAATTAAACTTCAAAATTATTTTTTTTTCCTAATATACATCCCAATACATGACTAAATAATAAGAGCTAATATAATATAATATATATATATATATTTAATATATATATATATAAAGATTACATACAGATATATATGTTTACATTATTCACCTAAAAGTATATAATACCTGTGGTTCAAGAGTTGCTTGTCCAAATGAGCCACTAAAGCATCCCAGTTATAATAAATAATCAGCTGTTCACTGTCTTTTTGGCAAGATTTTCGTTATTAATGCCTTATAAACGCTTGTAATTTCTCAGTTATAATCGTATGACCGTTATCATGGAAGATTGTCTTTGCCTACGGTAATTTCTCATAACGTATGACCGTATATCATCTCTCTTTGCTCTCTCTCTCTCTCTCTCTCTCTCTCTCTCTCTCTCTCTCTCTCTTTAGTATGTATCATTCATAACATCAATGTAAAGCGTCTCGATAAAAGAAACTGGCTGTTGATTAGAAAGTAATCAATAACTACCGTGAGAGCAACTTGGTCCAAGATAAACTACCATCGGAATTTGCTTTAAAAGACCGTTTTAACTCTATTTTAATACTCAAAAACCCAACCCTTTATAAATTTTTCTAAGATCATGGGCACAACTTTCATGTTCTCTCATAATGGCGTTCAGAGGAAATTTGATATTTATTCAAATCAAAGTACAACATTTATTCAGTGTAAATATTTCATGTTTTACGAGGC
Organism: Macrobrachium rosenbergii; assembly: GCF_040412425.1. Lineage (NCBI taxonomy): Eukaryota > Metazoa > Arthropoda > Malacostraca > Decapoda > Palaemonidae > Macrobrachium > Macrobrachium rosenbergii. Next base: position 83,027,674 of record NC_089742.1, on the reverse strand, counting down.
AAGCTAACCTTAAAAAACAAATTACAAAAATGATGCATCTACTTAATTTCCTAATTATAATAAGGCAACCAGTCAGACTTTTCCAGTCTTATAAGAAAGATCTGCGGAAGAAAAAAGGATACCAGACCGATACGCAAAACTTTCTGGATGTCCCCATGAATTTAATTTGGAACTACTTTGACTGGCGTTTGATTACGCTCCTTGATTCCTCTTCCTTCTCATCGTTCTCAAGAAACCAGGATTAATCAAATGGCTACACCACGGTAATTAAATTTCGTTCTTCAGAAACTATCGTCTCGCGCATTTGTTCCGGCATTCAATCAGGAATTTCAGGAAACTACTAAATAGAAGTATGGCAAATATAGCTTTAAAAGACATCAACTGAACTCATTGTTTATAATATTATTAGCTCTTTTTACCAAAAGATGAATGAAATCTGACTATTTACAAGTAACCTGCGACGAGTAATCGGATCAAACATTCTTACCTGTAAATAAAGTAGTGGAATGTCAGTAAAATATAAAGCTATTAGTAAGCGTATAAAGGTATCCGAAAAGTACAGGCTAAGTTCTTTTGCATTTAATAAGATGGCAAAGTATCATTCTGAAAAATATGAAGGCCATAAACAAATGCAAATAAAAGAAGCGCATGAATAAAAGGGCACTTTTGCCTATAAGAAGAGAAATGAAAAATAAAGTACAGGGTTTTGAGTAAATGATAATTGTCGGAATAAGATAGCCATGTTTAGTAAATCATCTTCCATACAGTTGTGTAATACACGAACGGAACCTTTTTTTTATCAGACTTTAGAGCAAACAAGAGACAAAAAGAGGCCACTAAAAGTACTGCCTCTGTTGATAAAACCAATAAGAATACAAGAGCTGAATGCTTGATGAAACGCCACTTTCATTAGTATCTTAGTTAGCGGTTAATTTTATCTTAGGCAGCAAGTAGTATAAAAAAGAAAACTATAACAAAAGAGCTATAGACAGAATGCTTCTATCGCCGCAAATCAAAGTGATTTGTTTGTTTTGCCTTTTTTCTTGTTAACTTTTTAACAGTCAGGTTGAACGCTTGATTTCCATCCGGATAGGGCTAGAATAAAGTTAAAATGATCACTGATCGAAGAACCTCCTTTCCCAAAGAAATTTATGGATCTGGACTGAATCTTTATGAAACTACTGTGGTATAATATTCGAACAAAATTATCGGAAAACGTCATAATTCCTGAGTAAAATTACCAGTAATCCTTTCGCAAGAATGGCAAACTCACATACCAAACGAGTGAAAGCACAAACTCCATTCGATGGAAATAAATTTCAAACTTTGTCTGACGGTTTAGTCTTTGCTGCGTGGGGCTCCTGGTAAAACTTTAAGGGGGTAATTTTATTTTCTTTTCTATAGGGTGTTGCCATATTTTTATCTCTAGGGAAAGGGAATTTCAAAAGTGATGAGCGAAACAAGAGAATACCATTTAATGGAAAACTTATATCCAACAACAAAAACATATTTTGATGCACAGCCAACTTTCAGTTAGTTTGTTCTGCTTCAGTTTGATGACGTTATTTATCAAGCAAAACCTTGGAAATAGACACAGCATACCAACGAAGTGATGACTGCTTGTAATGTATTAAGTAGTTTTATATGCATGTTTTTTTTTTATTCATTTGACAATGTAGGGAAAGCTATACAATACTTAACAAAGATGCCTCCAAATAGCGAAGAGGGATAATGACGTATATGTTCACATACATATTCATTTAAACGAATATAATACTATATATATATATATATATATATATAATATATATATATATATATATATATATATATATATATATATGTATGTATATATATATATATATATATATATATATATATATATATATATATATATATATATATATATATATAATGTGTGTGTGTGTTTATGTGTGTATGATTTTTTTATTAATTCATACATGAATTTTATATAGTTTCACACATTAATCTAAGAATAGCCATTAGTTTCGAATTTACTTAACCTCGGGAATAATTTAGGCCCAGTTGGAATTATTCACTAAACTATCGGAAAACATATCTTACTGATAACTTAGTGGATAAGCCTACTATCTACCTCTGTATTAAACACCCGATGGGAATTATTTACTATACAATAAAAAAATATATCTCGTGTTACCTTAGTGGATAAATCTGCTATCTACCTCTGAATCAAACCTCAAAAGGTATAGGTTCGAATCCTTGCTGGGACGAACGCACTTATCATATACAATTTCCTTTGGAATGTAACCTATTAACAAGATATAGTGTATTCATATTAAGGAATATTTGTGGCGTACTATTTGAATATGTACATATATGTTTGTGTATCTATATATCTATCTCTCTATCTATCTATCTATCTATCTATCTATCTATCTATCTATCTATCTATATATATATATATATATATATATATATTATATATATATATATATATTATACATATATAAATATATATACATATATATATATATATATATATATATATATATATATATATATATATATATATATACTATTTATATATATAGAGAGATATAGATAGAGAGAGAGATTTTCAAGAGAGAGAGAGAGAGAGAGAGAGAGAGAGAGAGAGAGAGAGAAAGAGAATAGGATAGAATGTGAGGGTCTGAACCACAGAAAGATTCAGGAGGATAAAAGGGACCAGAAACTCAAAGAACTGTGAGAGGAATTTAAACCAGCAGCAGAGGATGGGGCCTTGGGCGAAGTGAAACACAAACAAGCAAAGAAACCTAAGTCAACCAAAAACCAACTTTCAGTAGCCATATCCAGTAGCATGATGAATGATAAACTCTTGGCAAGGTTTACAGACAGCCTATGACGAATAGCAATAGGTATGTTATATTCTTAACGAAAGGCTCTATTTGAACGGAGGTGAATATCTGAATTGTAAAGACATTAAGATTAATGAGATGTAATAAGACAATTCCTAATAGATCTGCGCACATCAATGAGAGAATTACTGTGAATTAATGTTAAAGGGGAAGTGGTATAGGCTGGGGTTGGTTGAACTCAAAATAGGTTTGGGTAATATTTTATGCAATTATTTGGTCAGCATCATAACAGTTATGTGAAACAAACGCTGACCTATTTATTAGATACGGACAATGAAGATTTTACCTGAAGTTATGAAAAAGCTGCTTTTGTCTTCCAGCTTTATAAAGAAGTCAAAAGACATCCGAAAAGCAAACGAGTTTCCGAGAAAATATCTGAATATTATAAACGACTCCAACAGTGAATAAAGGTCATGGAAATAATCGATGCGCATGGAGCTGTTATTTTGCAATGATGAGGTTTGGTTTCAGACTTTATAAAAACAATTGAAGCATATGATTACATTCTACATACGAATTTTATCAACCCTCTTGAATCAGAAGACATCCATAAAAAGCATTCGACAGGCAAGGTATGCTTCCAAGGCTTAAAAATCTATTACATCATTTTGCCCACAACTAATCTTTTTTTATTCTAAGGAGTCTTAAATTTTTGCTAATATTGAAAATCTTCTGTGTTCCAATGTCAATGTGATGTTTTATTATTAGAGGCAAAGATATCATGTGTGACCAAAATTCTGACGTCAATCACTGCTTTTAGGACCTATCACATTTCGGGCCTTTTTCATATTTCCATCACAAAACACAAAAAAAGCAGGAAACATTCCAAAGGCATAGTTAAAATTTTAGTATTTTATCAACATGCCAAACAATGGCCTCAGAATAATCGTAATATTATTTAGTATTATAATTTACAAACCAAGAACAGATAAGTAGCCAAATAATTATAAAGCATAAGGAAGTTGCATGAAGCGCTCATTAAGAGCGACAGAAAATAACTATTCGCAATTAATAGCTTCTTATCATAGCTGCAAATAACTTTCACAGAGAAACATTTATGAAAAGTAAACTCTTTCCTAAATAAATCGTCCCCAGCGAGTCATGATGCTTTACAGGGCAACACATTTAAATTACATTAGGACCAGAAAATCAATATCAAAATTAGTAAACACTGTCATCAGTTTATCAACAGGGGTGATCCATGTACTCGAACGTGTCAGTCAAAGGCGAAAATGTCGCATGAAAACTTAAAATATCGTCATCTTTAAATTCCCCTTAGTTTAGGAAGCGTTACTCATAAGAAATTAAGTGTTTTAAAGGGAATGTGTTTTCAAGCGAGATTTCTGACCTCGGAGAGAAATAAAGGGCAATGAATTATTTATGGCTTTAGAAAGATAGGATGACCTCAATGTTATCAAAGGTTACTGTTAACTCCATTTTAGGGAAAGGAGAGATAAAGGTTAGAGTGCAATAATATCTAGCAATCCTGAAGACCCTGAAGGTAAAAAGTACATTTGCAATATAATTCATGCACAAGTTCTCAAGTTATATATATATATATATATATATATATATATATATATATATATATATATATATATATATATATATATATATATATCAGTTCGAGAGGATTTTTGCCCTACGAAAAAGTAAATGTGTTCCGAAAAGAAATTACTGTTAAACTCGATGGCACTCTCCTGACCTACCTCTCTGAAAGGTGGCTCCCTTTACTGATTATTTAATGTATCAGGAAAATAAACATCCACGATGGAATACGCGTTCTTGCTTTCAGGAAGGCATGAAAGTAAAATATTCTACCAAGCTGAGTGTCAAACGTCGTCATATGTCAATAGTTCTCCTCATTCATGCTTTATAAAGCATTATTTTTTATACATGGTACTACACTATTATGTCAAAACTTGACTCAGAATTCGCTCATAGGAAAGATTCTGGTACCAAAAGAAGGAAAAAAAGTAGCAGATATACTGGGACTACAGGGTTTTAGTGGGCATACAGGTGGAATTTGAAATGTCAACTAAGGACAAAATATTACTTTCTGCCTGGCTTAGGAAAAATTATAATCACCTCATTTCCACAAACAGGGTATGCTCTGCAAAGCTTTCTCAGTTTTATAATAAGACCACAATGAAATTTTATGGGCTTAATTTTATGAAAATTTATTTACTAGTCATCAGTGAGCAAAGGAGTAAAACACGAATTTACTGCTGGTTTAGATCATGATCCACTCTGACAACTGGTTCAAGGTTAGGGATGAATTTCAATAAACTTCTAGGTGAGGATGTCCCTGGGATCTGATTTAAGTGTTCAACGAGGGTTGGAGGGTTGATATTAGTAGATCCTGTGAATACAACAGAGCTCAGCCATTTTTAACCACATAAATAACCCTAACCACAGAATAAGCTGGAATATGTCTCGTATATTTTATAGCAGCAATTGTGGGTTCAAAAGCCAGATGGTGGAATCAGCTTTGATTAAACAAAGAAATACAATGCATCTTTCAAGAGGTGCGTGGGATTCAGATATTATAGATAAAATCTTCCTCCAACCAGTGATCAAGAAGATTAAAGAGAAATTGCCAACTGGAGTGACTTAACGGCAGACCTATAGATCTTATGGTATAAATACCGCTTTTCTATAACTTTTTCTTTCTCTATTTGCCTGAGGAGAGAGACAGTTCGGTCTCTGAAATATAGCCTCAATTTTCCACATTTTGGCGTTTCTATGGGCTCCTTATATTTGATTATATATTATATAGATATATATATATATATATATATATATATATATATATATATATATATATATATATATATATATATATATATATATATATATATATATGTGTGTGTGTGTGTGTGTGTGTGTAAATAATAGTTAAGTCACTAATTCGCACGGGGTTTAATATTAACCCACAAATACCCCTTGATGCTGAATTCACTAACCTTGGGAATAACTTACAGCCATTTCGAGTCATATATGATAAATGTATCTACCCTGCGCAGGCTCTAGCCAGTTTCTTTTGGGCTTTGATACAAACTCAAAAAAGTACACGTTCGAACCCTGTCCAGGGATTGTGCACTCACCCTATTCAACTTCTTAAGTGTGTACGATATTCCCAAGATAAGTGAATTCGACAGAATGTGATACCTTTAGTTTAATGTCTGTCACACACCCATGTATGTATACATACATACATACATACATACATACATATATATAAATATATGTGTGTGTATATGTGTGTTCAACATACGCAAATAACTATACGGCCATGCACATACTCAGAGAGAGAGAGAGAGAGAGAGAAACAGCTACTCCATAATGACAAGGAAAATAGCCCCATATACTAGCTGCATTACTTCTCAAGCACGCAAAGCACCGTACACATTTCATAGACTAGCTTAACTTTTTGCGGTTACACACTCCAGTTTTAAAAACTAACATTCAGAAAACGCCCATGATATTTTTTCCCCTTGCCTACCGAGCACTGTTCTCTGTGCCTGATCCCGCTGACATGGGGTAGCGGAACTGTTAATGATGAACATCAGAATTACGGCCGTCATGCAACCGTGAATTCCCGTGTTACCTCTTCCCTTTCTCTAACTGCCAACGGATACACTGGAACTGGATGACTTGGGAAAGGAGTGAGAGAGTTAACTCAAATGGAGGCATGGTGTTAAAGAGGAGGGGAACAAATACAGGGAGGCTTCAGTAAATAAAGTAAGTGTGTAGCTGATGCATTTTGCTTTGAAATATAATTAATTATAATAAAGAACAACCGTTATGTGTAATTCTCGACGTCATTTCATTCGGCAACCATAACAACTTGCGCAACATTCTACGGCATTTACGTTGCTACTGCTGTCTCAAATCCTTTCCCAATATTGAACAAACCTATGTGTATACTTGCGCACATAACGACTGCAAACAACACCAGAAAAAGATTGTTTCATTTCCATTTGAATGATTAACATCAACTTTCACATAACGCCAACGAAGGTGACCTGTCCAGCTATATTACCTATTCCATAGATCTGAGTAACTTCATTTCATGATTATATTCAATATCACTTAGACGATTAAAGATTTTTCGTAGCTGCTAATTCTCTCTTTCCTGTTTTCACTACTTATTTGAAGAAATCCCCCATAATAAAAATAACTTCTTTACCACACACTTGACAAGGGTTCATCTCAAACCCCATTTTCTTGCATTCACGTAACGTATTCCATATGAAATTCAAAATAATCTGAAAATATCTAGAGAAAGTTCCATAAAAACGCTCTTTATATGACGACGGAACGTACGACGTATATCCCTCAAGACTGGCTAGTGTTAGTGGCCGAAAAATTCTAAGAAAAGTCGCCAGGGTTTCTAGGATTATAAGATATTAAGATAAAAGGAAGAATGGAAAAAAGACGAAATAAATGAATGGCTGGACTGGTAAAAGCTGACTACATTATCCACAACAATAACGCGTGACGGACAACAATGAGTAGGCTTCATTAATTCTAGACCTCGTATCTAGTTCTGTAAAAGAGAGACGCCTACAGAAATGGGGATAAAAATATTTGTTCCCTTCAAAGAAACGGTGTCTTTCTTGGCCTTCTTAAAATATAAAGCTTCATCTCCTCCCCCACCCCACCCACCCCACCTTATTTTATTCAGAATATAATAACTGTTAATGTGAGACTCACTCGCTTCTATAGCAAACTTTGTATAGCTATGGCAGATTCAAGGGACAGTCTCACTCTGTTTAGATATTAATGCCAACTTAGTGAGTATATAATTAAAGAAATAGGAAAAAAAACTTGCTGGGAAATCGAGGGGGTGGCAGGGATAGTGTGTGACAAATGAATGCCAAATAAACTGAAAATAGAGATCTATTGCACAGTAATCAGGTCAGTGATGTATGGTCCAGAAACATGGACATACAGAAAGGAGGAACAGAAATGGATATGATGATTTAGGTTTTGGGGATATCGCTGTGTGAGAGGCTGGAAAGTTAAGAAACTGGAAGTTCCGAGGATGGTAGAGATCACTGATAAGAGAGCCGATCTTGAGATGGCATGGGCATGTGGTAAGGATGAGAGAGGAGAAGGTGTAAAGAGGTCTTGGGTGGAACCTGTTAGGGGTAGAAGGTAACAAGGAAGGCAAAGGGTTAGTTGGCGTGATAAAGTGAAGGAGGATTTGGAGGAAAAGGGTTTTAGTAGAGGAAGATGCTTTTAACAGGAATAGTTCGATAAGATGCATCAAGGAAGCCGACCCCTCAGCTTAAGGATAGTGGTTGGGATGAAGAAATATTCCGCATAAACCTTAGTGGATCAGACATTAATTTTGTATTCACCCGGAATGGACTTGGGATTCCTTGGGTTCGAAAAGTCTGTCGCCTTCTGAAATTTTTGTGACTAAATATCAGACAGGCGAGGGGAGGGAGCGGGCTACATAGGCAGAAAGAAAATATGGGAAAGTTGGGAAAACGTCTTATCAATCGGAAGTGAAAGGGAGAAGAATGAGAGCAGAGAAAGGGAAATAACAAGAAGAAATAAGGGAAATTGATATAATATTAATTTCTCAAAGAAGTTTGATAACAAAGTAAAGACAGCGCTTAATGAGTTTAAGCATTATGTAACATGTCTATAAGACAACGGTGCCACGTAGAACCGTTCGGCCTGTCATCATTAAGCAAGAAAGAATTTCCATATACGCAGCAACACTAATCAAACCTAGAGGAAAACGAATGAAGGCCAGTACAATACACATTTACGCGTTGAGAAAATACGCAAGGGCAAATTGCGTTTTGAAACACTTATTTCATATTGGCTAAAACTAGTACATACAGACACACACACACACACGTGCTTTACTGTCAGGTGACTAAATTCCCAGTTTTCATTTTTCATCTATGGATTTTTAAATTATGATTTGCAATATATTTCTCTTTCCTTAGTATTATACCACTTATAACATGAAGAAGGAAATGGTAGAGAAAGTAGATAGCAGGAGATGGTGAAAACTGTCTGTACTTTGATGTTCTGATGAGTTTAAACAATGAAGGACATATATCGGTTTTTGTGTGATGAATTCATTTAAAATCCTACTATTTCCAAAACTACTGAAAAATTCAATGTGGTTCACGAGCCATCAAGGTCAATCAGATGTTTCTATTTCTTAATCCAACAATTCCCGTATAAAAGTAATTTGGCAGTGCATGATATGATCATAATCTATCATAATTAACAATTGATTATGAACATCACCCTCCCTTGTCAAAGAATGATAAAACGAAGCACTGAGAATATAACGAATTTTCTAACATTAGCTGAAACTATTATATTTAATACTGAAGATTTTTTGTTTCAGTTTACCTTAAAGTAACAATAAACGCAATAAGCACTGCATTACGATGAAGTAAAAAGGCAAGGGTAAGGGAATTCAGCTCGAATTTCTACAGTATGATGTAAGTAACATAATAAAAGACAGCTTCCAATTCAGAGTTGTACAAACTAAAATGTTAGAGTTTAATCACAGCGATCGTCCTTCTATGCATGCATATCTTATCTATTTATCTACAAATGCATATATACATAAACTGTTTGAATGTGGGCCTATGTGTTTCACGGAAAACATGCACGTTCATGGCAAATAGATTTTATTCCGTGTTGACGGGGAAATACACGTGATCTCTTTCCATTTATAAAAATCATTATTAAACAAAGTGTGAGGCTTCCGAACAGAAAATATTCTTATTAGGTTTGAATTCTTGAAATATATATATATATATATATATATATATATATATATATATATATATATATATATATATATATATATATATATATATATATATATATATATACTGTATATATATATATATATATATATATATATATATATATATATATATATATATATATATATATATATATATATATATATATATATATATATATATATATATATATATATATATATATATATATATATATATATATATATATATATATATATATATATGGCATGTATTCAAACAGCTGGCTATATAATTACATACCTGTTAATTCGTATACCGTATCATTTATTTTTAAATACTGACTGGTAAACAGTAGTCTATTGCGATATAACTGCAAATTACTAACGCATACCAGAATGTCTGTGCTCTTGATTACATTCCATTCTTGAAATAAGAGAGAGAGAGAGAGAGAGAGAGAGAGAGAGAGAGAGAGAGAGAGAGACTTATGACCTTTAACCTTGAATGACACTCTTCTATCATAAGATTGGTAACGGCGTAATTTCCATTCTGACATTCTGAGCGTCTCTGCTGCACGTAATTCCTTAATGTCAGAGTATTCCACAAACACACATTCATCATATTTTCACGGTAAACAAGCTCCATAGAAAAACCTAACAGATTGGTTGTCAATCTGTTATGTTTTTACGCTGCATTGTTTAATTTACACATTTGTTGATTTATTTAAAGCTACCATGCTTATTTTTACAGATTTCTTAATTTAGTATTCTAATAAAAATATTAGACCTTACTTCAATATTTTATAAATAACGTGCTTATCTAGGAAACAGGAAAATGTTCATCAAATGGCCAAAATTCGTTAAATGAAGACACAATATCCGTGAATAAAAAAAAAAAGTCCTTGCCTATTTTACTTATAAAAGCTCTGCTCTGAAAAAACGTTAGTATAATGAGCAAAATAATGACTGAATATGGAATTCAGGCTAAAAGTCAAGGACTCTTACTAACGAGGGACCTCGCTCCTCGCTATTAAACTAAACACATGGTCGCAGACACATTAAATTAATTGCCTTTCAATCATTAGTTATCCAATAAACAATGAAATTTGGTATAAATTTAAATAAACACACTTTAATACCTGGCAAATGAAAGCTTGGAAAAGAAATCTAGACACTAGGTCACGAAATAATTCAGATAACCTTTCTCATTATTCATTTCTCATCTCCATATCCGAATACAAAGATGATTTACTCATGGGTATTTCTAATTATTTTCCGAGTAGTTTGTTTTGCAGACTGCACAATGTATTAAAAATAGCATAATATATATATATATATATATATATATATATATATATATATATATATATATATAGATAGATATATATATATATATATTATATATATACGTATATATATGTATATATATATATATATATATATATATATATATATATATATATATATATATATATATATATATATATATATATATATATATATATATATATATATATATATAGCTACATACACTTCCAGCTGGAAAAGTAAGAAATTGAACTATGAACTTACATAATAAAATGATGACACAATTTCAAAGACATGAAAACAAAAAATCCAGGCTTCAGGGTTGATGCGAATTATCTAATAAAATATTCAGGCACGCTGAGTGAAACAATGAATGTTAAAATTTATACTGATTAACTAAGGCTAGGCGTTTCAACATAAAAATACGTGGTGAAGGAGGCAGGCTAAGACTCTGAACATAAAACGATTGGTAAGACAGTTATGTTATAAAGTAATTAAAAATAAAAAACTGATATAAATAAAAAAAAAGTAAGAGCAGTGGGGCTCTTTCCATCTCAAGTGGAAGCAAGAAGTATACTTATCAGAGTGACAATCAAGTCACGAGGAAAATTTAATTTTTGGGCTATTTTCAGTGAAATGGAAGTACTGTGACTACATAAGGAGGGGCTATGTTGTTTGATAAACAACGATTCTAAACATAGTAAAGAAGGTTTATTTGGTGATTGTACTCTCAATACTAATTGTTAAATTCACATTTACAACAGCGGGATCTTTTGGCAGGGTTTTCATAAACATTTAAAGGGATACTAGTTTTCTGGCTAACTCTTCATTGAGAGTCAATGCACACCTCAAGCGTATGGATGTACATCCAATCTATTTTCCAGAATTTCAGTTTGAACAATCAGATTCATAAATGTGTACTTAAAACGAAAAAAATACTAAGGGTAAAGGTTACTTAAAACTGGGGACAAATCATTATTAATCGATTTAGACATATTTTCTAAATGTAGTAAAATAACAAAAATTGGACTTTAGGCACATCATAAGTTTCATGCTTAAGATGAAAAAGATGATCTAAGTACCCTCACAATATTCTATGAAAAGGTTTGATGGAATGCAATTTTTACAAATACTTGAATTTAAGTTGGTATTCTCTTTACCAGATTGTAGAAAATCCGAACACAAGCTATAAGCATGAGGAAGCAAAGTTTTACACGAGTTAATCTTAAATTTCCCAGGACACTGACTAAAAAAATTTAGACCAAGAAGAGTAAGGCTCCTTTTCTGAAAATATCGACAGAAAACTTATCATTACGTCTAATAACTTCGACATCCGAAAATGCAAGCATATCATCAAACTTCAATCCCCTCGGAAAATTCAACGTTAGGATGAAGGCTATTAATGGAATGAAGAAATAAATACGAGGTTGGGGGAGGGATTCCTTAACCAAAGAGTTGTCGTCATCATATTTTTTTTTAAAAGGCTAGCGTAAATATATCAAGAAATTTTTCAAAAACAAGCTCCAGATAATGCATAAAAATATTGGCCATCACAGGACCAAGGGGTGAGCTAGTAACCATACCGTTTGTTTGCTAAAAAGCTTATCACTGAAAATTAAATGATCAAACACGGCATTTTTAAATACTTTCTTCATAGGCTTTAGTGAACCCATGTTTAACCAAGGAAACAGTGTTGACAATTTTCAGCAAGTATACTGACTGGTGGTGATCTTATTTAAAATTAGCCCTAAAAACTGCTATTGGATAACACTGCGAACAACCAGAATTGGCCTTTAATAGAATACTAGCTTTAAGAACTTTTGGAAGCCCGCAAGAACACCCAAAGAAGAAGCAAACTGTAGAGAGAGTAATAGATTAGATCAGTTATAATATGGCTGTTTTTGGGTTGTTTAAGTATCAAGTTCTTAAATTTCGGTTTAGTCAAAAAGAACATCCTTCATTTTGGTTACATAATCAGAACCATTCAACACGACGCCTTTGGCCTTATCAGGTCTGGAAACAACGATGTCTTTGTTCTTGAACAGTTACTTTCAGAATTGTGGAATCAGTACTTAGAAATAGAAAGCAAGTAAGGGCCTTACATTTAGAATGAGCTTTATGTGCTATAGACTATATATATATATATATATATATATATATATATATATATATATATATATATATATATATATATATATATATATATATATATATATACACACATCTACAAACGTAGTAGTCTATGTATATTCATGTTTGCATTAATTTCTTTCTAACTCCAAACGATATGCTAACTCTATTCTCACGATGCATTTCAGTTAGTGGAGGCTTTTGCGAATGGATTCTCACTGCCTTTTGAGTACGTATTGGTTGATGCTCCTTTTTTGTATTTTGTACAGCAACTGCAGTGCTATAATTGTGCTATCGCAGCATCTGAACTGAATACCTCACGATTCAAATGAGTTTTGATTTTCCACACTGTCAGCGGTTTAAACTTTACATGCGTTAATAAAAAGCATACTAATCGAATAATTCAATCTATTTCTACAACAAAACTTGAATTTTGAAAGCCAAAAGCTGGATATCTTGGAAACTGGATACTGTTAATTAGCCCTGGCATTCTCTATTCAATGTGGCCGCCTACTGCCAAAAAATCACTATAATCTATCGGCTAATATACGAAGAAAAAGGTGAATGAAAAAGGCGAGAGAGAGAGAGAGAGAGAGAGAGAGAGAGAGAGAGAGAGAGAGAGAGAGAGAGAGAGGTTGATTTAATTAAAGGCACTCTGTTAAAGGTTAAGACATTCCTCAGACTCCCAGACGTGGACCAGAATAAATCTGACGGTCCGAATAGGCTCAAAGAATAAGAAAAAAATCTTTTGTGTGAGCGAGTTTTTGTTAATAAAATAACTCTGGTGGTGAAATATTCATGGTGAATACGAAAAATTTCATATATACTTCAAAATTAGGCCACCTAGATTGAGTGGAAATAGAAATCTACATTCTATCGATTTTTGTCGTAAAGAGACCCGTATGTAAATAGCATGTGTAAGCGATAATAAATATATGAATGATTCATCGGCAGGCAGACATACAAACCATGAGTGAGACTGGAAGTCAATTCTGAGTCTATTTTGAATCTATAATTATCTTCACTTTTCAATTAACTAAAACCGTATAACACAGCAACGCCCACTACCTTACTACTAAACCTCCTTCTGTCGCAAAAACATTCAAATGTACGAAACGCCATATTCAGTTTACCCCTTCGCAATTCCTGCATTTACATTTCGGTATTTGTCCCAACAGGAACTTGATGTGCCTTTGAGCTTTAATTATCAAAGTTTATAAACATTGTTTGTGTCGACACCCACTCTCAAGTACCATTAAAGAGATTTATTCCCTTCAGTTCGGGAATGTTTAGATCATTATGAACGTCATAAAGGAACCCCAGAAGTAATATCAATCGAATACGAAATTCCAGAATCATTATAATTTAAGTCTGTGTTTCTGTACAACAATTATTCTCAGTCAATTTTTCAGAATTATATTTTTCTTGTGTTAAGATATGTATACACATCGACTCTCGACATAGCGTTCAGTTATTAGTGTTGACAATGGCTAGAGGAAGCTCGTCTATACGTTACACATGTATAGCTTCACGTTGACAGCCTAACGTCATGCCTATTATGTGTCGTTACCTCTATCTTCCTCTCTCTCTTTCTCTGTGTTTGTCACACACACACACACACACACACATACATATATATATATATATATATATATATATATATATATATATATATATATATATATATATATATATATATATATATATATATATATATATATATATATATATATATATATATATATATATATATATATATATGTATGCAGAGAAACAGAAATAAAATGAAAATCAATGATGCGCTTATGACGCACTTTGGATTTTTGAGTGTGTTGTGGTGCAAATAAGAAATGTTTGGTAGAGGAGCGGAAACTGCAAGTTTTGGCCCTAGGGAAAAACAAAGGTGGAAGGGCAATGTGAACAAGAAAGAAGCACAAAGGGTGATCGTGACTGGGATAGCTGAAAAGCCTAGAGCTAAGGTGGTGGTAGTGGTTGTGATGTTTGGGAGAACCTAGGGACGGATCAAAGAACACAAATGCTTAAGTTTGAGCATCTAGAAGGGGTAGGAGTGAGTGTGACAGAAAAGAAAGTTGTGATAGTCAGTGAATATGGGCCAGAACTAGGAAAGAATAATAAGACAGGAAGGTGAGTGTTTTTGGGAGAGCGAACATGTTTCTTGATTGATGGGTTTGGACAACATGGAAGGGTGGTTGTGCTTGCTAATTTAAATGTGTGGCTCAGTTAAGAAATAGGTTTTCAGTGAGCACATGGACAGAGTGTAAAATTCTGGGATGAGCTTCTGGAGTCAGCGGAATGTATTTGTGGTTTTAGGATGGTAGGAAGAAGGAATGAAAGCACTGAGTTATGGGATGAGGAAATGAGAAATTTAGTGAAGGAAAACGTAAGATTACTCGAGGTGCAATTGCTAGACATACGGAAAGATTGTATGTGGATATACAGAAGGATGGATAAGGTGAGCATGTGAGGAAGATAAAGTATATAAGGAAAAAAGAGGGAGTAGGTGAGTAAGACTACAAGCACGTAATGCAGGGAGTAAGGTTAATACGCAAATGGATCTCATAGTAAAAGTTGCGAATGGAATGTATATTTTGAGTAACTGATGAATGTGAAAGTTAGAACAGCGACAGGGATGAATGACTGAAGAGTACAAGAGGTTATGCTAAGTTTTTAAACGTCTTTGGCAGTTACTATAGAGGATGTACATGGTATATAGAGAAAATGACTTAATAAATATAATATGAAAGATGTGAAACATATGCTAGACTTTATAAGAGGAAAAGTGACTGGGTTGTGTAAAAATAGAGCTGAGGCAAGGGTGTTATGTCTTCATGGCTGTTTAATTTCATTATGGAAGGAGTGATGTGAGAACTCAAGAGACAGGGCAGTAGATGTAAGTGCCAAGTTATGGAATAAATAGGGAGGTGCGAATGGAGGGCAGAATAGCCGATGCTCAACAAATGATATAGCGGTGATTGGGGATAGTGAAGAGAAAATGCAGACTGGTGAAAAAGTTTGAACGTGTTCGCGAGAGGAGAAATGATTACGGAATAGTGAATGTTATAATGGATGGTGAGAGAATGGCAGGATTACATTCTTATGAGGATTTAGGAGTAATTTTTTTTTTATGCTGGTCGAATGAGAGAAGACGTAAGTTAGAATAGGTAAAGCAAGAAGTACAGCAGGATATGTACACAATACTGGGAGAAATTTCAGGGTGTCAGTGGAAGCCACAGTTGGATTGTATGAAGGGACTGTTGAACAAACTCTCCTCAATGTTAATAAAGTGTGGATGCTAAATGCAAATTAAAGAAAGATGTTGGAAGCTACAGAGATGAAGTTTTTTCGTAATATTTGTGATATAAAGACGTAAGGGGTGAGGAATGTGGAGATACATAGGAGTGGTACAAGGATTAGCAGACATGAAACGATGGAATAGTGTCATGAGATATTTCGGTCATGTGGAAAGCAAGGAGGAGGCTGATATAGCTGGTAAAAAAGTAATAAAAATTCAGAAGTGTTGGGAGGAAGGAAAAGCCCGAGGGAGGGGATAGTGAAATAAGCGAAAGAAGGTCCAAGCGAGACAGAGGTGGATTGCACAGTGTGCAAGGGGTTTAATTTACTGCTTAAGAGCCGTCTGTGTCGGACCATGAAGCAGTTAATATGGTGCAAGTTGTCTGCACAGGGTTCACCTACTATTCTTCATGTAAAGTGTGAATGTGAAGTCATAAGTGCCTTTCATTTCTTGGGAGCCAACCACAGTTATGGGGAACTTATTAATGATGAAAAATGTGCGCGTGTATGTCGTGTATGGAGCATACATGTTTCATATATGCATATAAATGCATATAAACCCATTCGCATAGGGTAAATGATCGGGGTTCAGACACATGCATGGCAGAATTTTCACTTTTCACTCGATATTTAATTGGAGAAATAACAAAAAAATTAAACCTTTAAGAAAACCTTTCAAAAGATTGAAGCTTCATTAACAAAATGAGCTATATGAAACTGCCATAAGAACTAAAATAAGCACGTGAAGTCTTCGTAAAATAGGCGTTGAAGGCAATTTTGAATCCAATATGACGTCTTCCCAAATGCTAAGACAAAATTGAGAGGCGACTGGACATTTCCTTCCCAGCGCTCATTTAACGGTGTACTGACATCAATTGCGTATATATGTAATGTTTATAGATATTACTCATGATTTTAGTTATAATCAGCACGATTAAACAACACTTTGTTGCTTATACTAGTGAAAGTATGAGACACGGAATTCCCGCCTGTCATGTGGTTGAGCTGAAATGCATTTTTACCTTTAATCCGAGGTTTTATCCTTACTGACATCACAACTGAAGCTTCACAGTGCTTATTTGATTGTAATTATGCACATTTTGTTCTTAATTCACTCACAATACCACTTAAAATACGTGAGAATATTTGTTTACAGTACTATACTCCATCAAAGTGCCGAAACTAGGGAGGGGACAATTTTCCAGCCTTATTGTACATCTGGCTGCCACAAACATCCGAGAGCAGACGACGCATTAGTGAACTGTTTACGATAGAGATGTAGTATTTTGTTGTTAGGATTTTTCATTTATTTAAGTCCATATTACTATGTATACTTCTGAGACATGTAATGTGTACATATGAGTGTTACCACTTTGGCGAAAATGCAATCAAGTTGAGGATGACAATTTATCTAGAACTGGTACGAGAGTCAAGATGCCATGACGTCAAAATACAGGACTGAAATAAAGGTTTTAAATCCAAAATGATTACTTAAAACACCATTATATTTGAAAAAACTTACGCTGTGTATGTGATATGTATATTACACTGTATGTAATATATATTAATAAAAAAAAAAAAAAAAGGAAAACGCGAAAAATAGCTACATTGCAATGTTCACAGCAAAAGCGTTGAAATTTGTCTCAGGAATCTGGTTTGCTCCAACAACAAATATTTTCAAATAAATTATAATGAACACGTAATACATTTACTCAATTTATAACCTTATTCTGGTGTTTAGCTACCTAGTTATTTAAATATTATCTAGCGGCCTGGCGTCCCGAAAATTCGCTAGAGTTCCCCGTCCAAGCCCCGAAACGCACCAGCGTTTACCACTGATGTCAAGGAAACGGTGTCAGCGGCTGTGGTACAAATATTTTGCAGATTTAACACAGGAAATACTAGGCAGTTTGTTTACACAAGTGACTCGGCAAATATCGCGATGGCGCCACTCGTCCACTTTTAAAGTGTTTTAAGTAAAAGTTTCGAGAGCGTCATGGCCGGTAAGTTAGCACCGCGCACGGCTAAATCTTAACGAACCTCTGTTTAATCGGAAATATGCCATTATTTCGTAATTTAGGAGAAAACTGTTACTTTGATAGGAACGTAGAGGTCTCAGCGTGTTGTGTAGAGGGGGACAAAAGTCTCACTGATGCTGATGGGGGAGCGTTCGAATGCATTTTCTGGAAGCGTCCAAACAGCTGACGAATGTCGCAGTGTCTCACGCTCCGAGCGTTTACCCTATATACCAAAAATACTGATATATTAAAACCATATTTTTAATTCTTAAGTATATTTTCATATTTCTATTTTCCAAAATTCTAAGAGCCCTTCATTTCGCATTCAAATGGGAAATTAGCAGTCGCACAGCCACTAACCGTTCCTTCAAAATACTTATTTGATGTAAGCGCGGAAATTCATTACTTTTCAATTGCTTCAGAACATTAAGGAGAATTACGTCTCGTACATTACAAGTTCCAAATATCTCCTCATTTATACTGAAATCGTTCGCCCTAAGTTATAAAAAACGAAAGGATCATTTATATTCCAGACGCAATAGCTCAGAGGTGCCCCATACAACAGAGGAACCGAGAGAAGCAAGAATCTTGCGTGAGAGGACAGGGATGAGAGGAATATGTTGGCAAGAGGAAAATAAAAGCTCATTAACTACATTAATATCTGGGATGGACCACAATCTTCCGCTGGTTGAAGGGAAGAAGACCAACTTTGTTTCATAAGGGAAGACTCAGAAATGGGTTACTTAGAGAAAAGCGCCGCATTTCTTTGTGAGCCGGGCAAATAGGCTTCCTTCTTCGGGAAATTATGGAGCATAACTCACCAAAAAGACTCATTTTCAAGAGACCAATTTCGTGTCAGAGGTTAAAATAGAGTAATATTAAAAGTGTAATTCAGAATACTTACTAGCAATATTGAGACAGTAATTAAAGGAAAATGTATTGTTATACTTCAGGCAAATCCCTATTTCGGAAAAAATTAAAGTTAAAAGATCTCGCTAACAATACCCCTATTTAACTAAGATAAATATACGTGTTCGTAAATCATCCCAAAGGAAGCCGTTACGTAAATATCTTTATCGAAAGTAAACAAGAAAAAAAAAGACCGCGAAAGAAAACGCAGGCAGACTCGCATTGTCTCCAGAATATAGGATTCGTAGCAACCGTCGAGCTGGTTTGAATATTGAAAATCTTGAGGCGAACATAGGAGAGATGTGGGCGTGTATTTGAACAGCTGATATTTTCACTCCGGCACTTAACTGATTTAAAAAGGATTCCCCCGCGCAAAAACAAATGGCACACTTTCTCGAAGATCAACTTGGCATATAAAAGACACACAATACTGTCATACAAGTAGCTTGCGTAGAATGAAAAATGTTTTCCTCCATTAATGAATTACATGGGAAATTTTTCTCTTTCAAAGCCACTGTTTTCCTTACTTCACATTTTAGAAGGTTATCGTTTGCTACAAGGGATTTTGCATTGAAAAACTTGATAGGAAAGAGCGCCTCAGTCACGGATTCAGTAACTTTGCCCTACTTTATGAAGTTAGAGCACAGCATGAAATTTATCCAAGCAGGAATGTTGTCAACTTTAAATGTGCGATGTTTATTAAGGATAAAAAAAGAGAAAAACGAAAACCAGATCAACATCTGAAATAAATTTTTATGACCAGTCTTCTAATATGCCATCAGAAAAGAACCTAATGAAGAACTATGCATATGTATATGTACATACATATACTGTACATACATACACATACATATACAGTATATATACACATGTTTTATATATATATATATATATATATATATATATATATATATATATATATATATATATATATATATATATATATATATACCAGGTGTTTCTGAAATTAGAGGACACCCCCTCCACAGAACAAATGGAAAGTTATGAAGTTTTCTGCTATAGCCTATCTCCAAGTACATTATTTTAAGTTTCTATTAAGCTATTTTTCATTTTACATTTCTTGTATTTTCAGACTGAGTGACGGAGTTAGATACAGCCATGGCTAACGACTCGGAATAAATCAGATGGATTGACCAAATCTGGGCTATAACCTTCAGAGAGGCCAGGGATGCTGGTGCATCCTTCATTTCACCTTCCTGGATAGCTAAATACATTAAAAGAGATGAATCCTTTGTTAAAAGAAACTAGAACAAAAATCCATATGACTGTCATTGCAAAAAGAGTGAGAATCTTGGAAGGCCTGAAGTCCTTTCTCAGGAGAAAAAAGACATCATAGCTGAGGCAGTGGGTAGGCTAAGAAAGTCTTTACGTAAATTGGCGCTTGAACTAGAAACAAAAAGGGGAAAGAAGAGAAGTTATAGTGCTGTATATCGTGAGTTGAAAAAATCTGGTATCAAGCCATTTCATGTTATCAGCAAGCCCAACATCACTCAGCAACAGTGAGAAGACCGTGCATGGTTTTGTGGTTCATTTCTTAAAGATTGGGATGAAGCTGACTTTCTCCATGTTGCTGCATCAGATGAATTCTTCATTTACACAGTCAGGAAGCCAAATCATAAAAATGACATCATTTGGGCTGCAAAGTTGGATGATATCAGCGATGACGTGCGCTATCGCCAAGTTGTGAAATTTCCTGAACGTTTGGGAATTTTTTTCTGTTTCACAGCCAAACGGTTAATGTGGATCATCAAAGAAAAAAGACAGTCATGGTATGGCGAATACTTCAGAGAAACTGTGCTTACAGGTGGAGTTCCTTTCCTCAAAGATCCTGAAAATGTGTTATCTGCTGAAGAAGTCACATTTTTGCATGATAGGGCACCATGTTTCAAGGCTCTTCAGACACAGGAGCTGCTTCGAAACAGTGGTATTGATTTCTTCTCGTCAAGTGAATTTCCAGGTAGCTCCTCTGACCTTAATGTGTGTGAAAACATTGGTAGTATTTTAAAGGATCGTGTTGAAGCGCGCACAGTGAACTATGATAGTATACCAAGCCTCGACGACCTGCGAAGAGAGGTGACCGAAGTGCTCAGGGAAATGGAGTTTGAGTCTCTGCTTTTTTGCAATTTGCTGAAATCATACCCCTCAAGAATACAAGCTGTGGTACAGGCAGATGGATGCCACACAAAATATTAAATACTCACAGAGAAACTTAAATAAATACCTGTTCTGAATTACTTTTGTTTTTGTCCATATCAATTTTAGTTTATGCTGTAGAGGAGGGGGCCTCCAATTTCGAAACACCCTGTATATATATATATATATATATATATATATATATATATATATATATATATATATATATATATATATATATATATATATATATATATTTATATATACATATACAGTATATACTACATACATATATATATACATTTTATATATATATATATATATATATATATATATATATATATATATATATATATATATATATATATAATGAACACCTATGACCATTTTTAAAAAACCTTACGTACGGTAATTATTATTTACAAAACACTAGTGATAAATCGTTAGGTTAAATATGCCAAAGTAAATTTCTTCTTCCTTTCCAACTATTTACATATACCATTAACTGTCTTTATGTGACGTAATTGGTGTTGGAATATTGCTACAAGGTTTCTCAAGAAGGATTTTTGCATTTGTTATAGGCAATGATTCAATGAATCTGATAATCACTTTCTTGTTTAGAATTTAAAACGGTGATTTATTGATGATTTTAAGATAATTATCACCTTGTTCTTAATAACACTTCACAGAATAATTCCTTAGAATTATTCTGTAGCATTCAGCAAAGTGCATATTTTTTTTTAAAGAAAACCAAATTATACAAAGATAATAAATTCCACCAAACACCTTTGACTTACATATAACTGTCAAAGTATGGAAGGTTATTTGTAAAAATTTACTGCATTACCCATAACTAATCAGTGTCTTGTCTGCTTTCTATCCCCCCACCATCCCTCTCTCTCTCTAAATAAATAAATATACATATAAAGTAATATATAGATATACATTATGTATATCCATATATATATATATATATATATATATATATATGTATATATATTACATACACACATAAAAGTGCGAATATATGCTGCAGACATGATTGAATAACCATAAGCAAAACGAAAATATAATGCGTAAATCAGATTCTTTCTGAGTTACTGGGGATTTGTGGATGCAATTTATACTTTACACATACACACACAAATATATATATATATATATATATATATATATATATATATATATATATACTTTACACATACACACACAAATATATATATATATATATATATATATATATATATATATATATATATATATATATATATATATTTATATATATATATATATATATATATATATATATATATATATATATATATATATATATATATATATATAGAGAGAGAGAGAGAGAGAGAGAGAGAGAGAGAGAGAGAGAGAGAAGTTCCTCATTGGATGGGTCGATATCGTACTCGCCTAGCACTCTCCTAGGCCCGCGTTCGATTCTCCAGCCGGCCAATGAAGAATTAGAGGAATTTATTTCTGGTGTTAGAAATTCATTTCTCGGTATAATGTGGTTCGGATTCCACAATAAGCTGTAGGTCCCGTTGCTAGGTAACCAGTTGGTTCTTAGCCACGTAAAATAAGTCTAATCCTTCGGGCCAGCCCTAGGAGAGCTATTAATCAGCTCAGTGGTCTGATTACACTAAGGTATACTTAACTTATATATATATATATATATATATATATATATATATATATATATATATATATATATATATATATATATATCTTCAGTCATTCTGCTATGCGAGAAGACCTGTCTTAAAATTCAGGAAAATGAATTCTGGATCGTTAGTCGAATCTAATTAATTGCAGTCGCGGATGCGAGTGAGTTATTCTTCTGAATATAACATAAATTAAAAGCATTCAACCGCTTTTCCTTTCCATAGTCCCTTTCCTGTAAGTTTTATTTCCAGTTATGGAACAGTAATGCCAGTATAATCATTGTGAATTTTTACACCTGCTCTATCACTGTTAGTTAAAAACACGAAATAGCTTACAAATCTGATTTTACAGTTTCAAAATTCATTTTAAACAAATGTTCTAGGTTTCATTTCACGTCTTGAACAAAAATATATCTTCAAGGATCAAGCAACGCAGTGCCTCTGGTGCTATCCTGCTTAATGAATACAATGACCAAGTAAGTCCATTTTTAGGTAATGTTGCAGATGACTTCCATTAATGGATTCAGCGACTGGGATTTATAGTTCATTTATACTGCTAGGATACATTTACACATGAAGTTAACTAAGTTATATCACATTGTTCAAGTATCTTTAACATTTAAATTGATACATCCTTTATCCAGTTTACTGCCTCATAGAGAGAGAGAGAGAGAGAGAGAGAGAGAGAGAGAGAGAGAGAGAGAGAGAGAGAGAGAGAGAGAGAGAGAAATTATTATGGGACTACAACTGTATTGTCAGAGAAGTAAACCTATGACTGTAGTAATTCAAAAGAAGGGAAGCATATTTTGGACGTGCTTTGTTCATGATCTTCCGGTGGGAGATGTTATGCAACATTAAACAAATACAAGGTTCATTGTCTGGCGTTAGTAGGCGTAGCGGTTCTCCACTAAAGGTTATTAACAACAGCTCCCTCTCGCTCTCTTATGGCGTACTCTAAGTACTTACTGGGATCTTATCGAATTATAGCTGACAGCCTAAACGCCGAAGGAAACGCCAAATTTATCTCCCCTCTGTGTGTATATGTTTTCTCTCTCGCCCTCATCAAAATACCAACTATAACTCCACGGATTTAATGGCTGTATGTACACGACATTTATATCAACCAAATGGCCAGTTTAAGCTCCTAATGTTACGGAATCGGTAAGCTGCCTCGGGCCTCCTTCAAGACCTGATAATATAGTTTTTGCTATTGCACTTCATTCCCTCATTACTCTAAGGGACGGATGAGCATCAGAAGGAAAGTAACACTGCAGTATAGCGTAAATTATGTAATTTCGAGATCGAGGTAATCGAAACACGGACGAGGCCATTTCAAGTTCTAAAACATGCAGATTGCAAGATTAATATTCTCTGCTAAAGATATATCACGAGACAGAAAAAAGATTGGCTGCCGCTTTCCATTAGCTGTGTATAAATGTTGACTCAAAATTTATTTTGATTAATTATTTATCAATAATTCTTTTTACTATTTACCCAAACCACTCACAATACACAGGTAAAATTATACTAATAAGTCATGTAACCCACAGAAAGCTAGCAGGAATATGATGTTGCCTTGTAATATGTATGACTTTCCATAGTTTTAATATATTTACTCTTCTATTTATCATGTGTAATAATAATAATTGTTGAAATATCGAATGTGGTGTAGTGTCAGATCTCAAAAGAGTTAGTGATTTAGATAACCTAACAGCGTAATTTAGAATTAATAATATCTTTCTTGATAACAGCGTAGTAGCGGGAGAGAGAAATTTGAGTTGTATACCACATGTGTCATCTGTCATCAGTTCAGATAAGAGAGCACTTTGTTTTGGGTTATGCGATGACAGGTCGGGAATAACAATCCAGTTGTGTTAAGATTTCTGTAAAAGCTTTGTCCCGTACGAGAAGAAGACGAATGATTTCGTAATGTTACATATGTTCCATAGGATTTTTTTTTTTTTTTTTGGTAAAGATGTGTACTTTTGAGAAATGCGAACAAGTGTTGCACTGAAGCTCATGGCAGTTGTGTCATGTTTAAGATTGCATTGCTCTGATCATGTGTTGTCCCGATTGCGTTCAAAACGTTTTGCTGGAAGTGACGTCACCTTCCTTCTAGAACTTTCTCCAGTATCTCATTCCCAAAATGCCTTAATGACGTCATATGATTCTTTCATATCCTACTGGAACTGAGGATTTATTCATTCTGATTTTAGAGACAAATCAGTTTGGTTCTCTCTCTCTCTCTCTCTCTCTCTCTCTCTCTCTCTCTCTCTCTTCAAAAGAGAGTAATACTAAGAGTGTTCATGGACAATGAATACTCTTACTGAGTCCACCGCTATTCAGCATTTTTCCTCCCAAGAAGTACATATTAAGCAGACCACACAAGAAACAAGTAGGCTTCTTCTGGGCTGCGGACGCACCTCGTGCAATTACCGATTTGCTATGGCTATTGTCCATCCTAGACCTCTCTCCCTCTTAATGACCTCTCAATTGTCCCATTTTCTGCTGAATCCTCCCTTCTTCCGAACTGCTTTCCATATTCCAGGCAAGCCAAAAACAAGGGTAGAACACCTGAACCGCCAGAAGGTCTGGTTAATGGGAATCACACACCTCAGACCCATGCCGAAAATTGTCAGAACTGAAGGCATGTAAGGTCAGATGTCAAACGGAGAGCAGTATTGGGCAGACCTCTACAGGAAGTAGACTTCTTGTCGGTCGGCGACCTCTCTGTCCTTTGTTGACCGATCCAGCATTGCATTAGTGCCAATCGTTGATGTCCCTATTGACAAAGATCCCAACTGGCTCTACATTCAAGACTCCTTGTTCAGGAATTCAGGTACTGTGTGGTATTTGAAGGTTATTTCGGCAACACCTCCAACTGTATTTCCCACTGCTCATGCCCTCCCTTGTAATCCTCTTAAAGGTCTTAACAAATTGGTGCTAACATCACTGGTGTTAAATTTCTCAAGTATCACTCCCAGTTTGCATTATACTTTATCTTGAATGACTCCTTCTCTCAGCCTTCAGCGCTCTAAATAAACTTTACCCATCGCTGTAACAACCCGAAGTGATCGTATACATTTTCTATATTGCAGAATAGGTGCATGTACTGCTGTGTCTCTATTGTCCCACGGTGCCTCCCCTTTCAGAAGAAGATTTCCTCAAGCTATAAACTGTATAATTGTGGCAATGTATCTTTTTTTTATGTAACATAATCAGTAATGCCTGTATGTATTGTAATTAATCATTCTTTTAAGAGATTTTCTCAGAGTATAATCTGGATGTTTGTGGCATTCTTGCTTTGTCAATTAACGCAAACAAGGTGCCAAGGAGCCAGAGCTTGGAGCTCCCTTGTGTTACTCCTCTGATTTCATGTAAATACATGTAATTAATTAAGATCTAGAATTTCTCTACTCAGTCCCATCTCAATTTGAGATTTTTTTACAATTATCATTTTCTTGTTTTGTGAGGGTTAACCCCCAGTCAGAATCAGCAACACCAAGGTAAAAATAATAGATCAATCAACATTCATAAATGTGGCGACCTTGCAACAGGATCTCTTGCAAATTGCAGATGCAATCTCTTCCGGCAGACTAGCAACCAGCTTGGCTTTGCTAAGCTGGGAATTGAAAGAGAAACGAACCTGTAAAATAAATCCAGTTAAATTATCTGGGCACACCATGGACAGAGGTACACAGCATAAGTATTTTCTTTAATTTTATATTGCACTGTAAAGTTTGTGTATAGGAATCAAATCAGTAGACTGGTTTTGGAGTGAGCCCGCAACTCATTTCCTCTATGAGAGAGAACCTTGCCATTTACACACATATATTAAACTTTGTCGTTATTGCATGCTAGCAGAAAGATCACAGGTCTTAAGTGGTTAGAAATTAGCTAGGAAGTGCAGTGATAGCAGTGATAATGTGATGAAATTCAAGAATTGTGCATATTCCCCACTGAATTTTGCAAAGTCCTCTTAGCTAGGAAACTCGTCAAATCTGTGGGGGGAGACCACCTCTCCCGCCACTCACTTTCACTTTCACTCTCTCGGTAACCAATTCGCTGATAAAGTCTGCATTTATCATGAATATTCCTAGTCCGTTCATCTTAGCATTCACATTCAACATTATACCTTGAATTCGCATCTGCACTTTGAACATAAAATAAACGTGTATACATTCATACATTAACTCGTCCAGAGAAAGTCATATTTAAATTCCTAGTGCCTGCCTACATATATATGGCAGTCTCTGTGTGTTGATTTGCCAAACGACCTTGCCTCACACTCACCCGTCAAGGTCGACTTTGACAATTGTCAAATGCTATCTGAATGTCAAGACGATTTAACGTAAATTCAGCTGCACACAATCACGATCACAAAGTCATTCTAAATCCTTTTAAGACAAAGGCAAGTCCCTTTTGTATCATTTGTCATATCATTACCGATAGCATTTAATTCACTTAATCCTTGACCCAACGCAGGAACCTTTTATTTTCAATTTATCTATAAGAGCAGTGTATTGTTAATTCCCCATGTAAGCTAAGTCTGTATGAGTACAAACCATACGCTTTACTAACTGCCTTGTGCAAACAAACCCAATTAATTGTGCAAGCCAATATCACGGGAGTCTGTCTTACCCACAACCCCATTTAAGCTAATACTTCATTTAATCTAGCGCACACACGCTTTTATAACCATGCTTTTCACAGCCCACTCCTCAATTTAGTAGGAATCGAGGGCCAAATTTTGACTCAACTCTCCGGAACGAGTGCCATAACCCAGAATTGTTCTCTTGAACAAATTACCGTTCTTTGAAAAAAACAAACCCGTTCCTTTTGAACAAACCAGAACCATTCTCTTGCACACCAGCGTACCATTGTCATGGTGTTTTATTTGCGTTCTCCAGAACAAAGTTACATTTGATAGCCTGTGCTTATTACTATTCGCGCTTATCGCGCTGTTTTCAATTTTAATTTTATTTTACATTGTTGTGTGCTCCACACTGCTCACTCGCATGCTTTTGCACTGCCGATTTTGTGATTAATTTACTTTGTTCTAATTTGACCCTTACCTCTGTTCCATGAGCGCGTTAACCAAATTCTGTGTTTATATACCCCCAAAGTATGTGCTATCATCCAATACGTGTGAGAAATTAATTGCAGTAAGCAGTCAGCTTATGCACGTTTGGTTTGAATTGATCGCCTCGTTTAAGCTTAACCAAACTGTTCCTCGTGAACCAATCCGCACAATTTGTGCCTTGCAAACCTAATAATTGCACTTATGTGCCTTTGAATTATTCAGTTCTTCAGAACCACATTACACTCCTTAAATAGAGGTGCTGCATATGGGCCTACACCATTGCATAACCACACCCTGCAAAAAGCAGAGTGCCATTTCCCTTCTGTGCAATTGATTGTACAGTTTACTATTTACCTACCTACCCCCTTCCTTTAGGCTCGCAACAGCAACATGTCTGCGTCTACCGAAGATTAAAGGAACTTCCCTTCTGTGCAATTGATTGTACAGTTTACTATTTACCTACCTACCCCCTTCCTTTAGGCTCGCAACAGCAACATGTCTGCGTCTACCGAAGATTAAAGGAACTTCCTAGAAATTGGGAAGGGGCTGAGTTACAGGGGAAGCAACTGAACTCATGGGCTCAAGAACAAGTAGCCACCACTAAAAGGGAGAGAGAAGCAAAGGAGGAGAGGGAGAGAAAGGAGAGAGAAGCTAAGAAGGAGAGAGAAGCAGAGGTCGAGAAGCAACGACAGTTCGAGCTAGCCTTGGCCCAAGAGGAAAGAGACCTCTCTGAATTAGAAAGACAAGAAAGGCAGAGCCATGGCAACCATGAGTTAGCACTTGAAAAGCCTCGCCAGGAAAGTGCCATGGCACTCGCCCAACATAGGGCTGAACATCCCCCTCTGGACACGCCACGGTCTACCCTCAACAGCATAAGCTCACTAATTCCGAAGTGGAATGACACTGAACCTGAGGCCTAGCTCAAACAAATAGAATGCATCTTCACAAACTTCGAGCAGCAGACATCTCCTTGATGCTTGGAAAACACATGGATGGTGAGGGCCTAGTTGCTTTCCTCTCCTTAACCAATGACGATCAGGGGGACCTCAAAGAGGTCAGGAAGGCCATCATCAAGGCCTACAAAACTACCCCTGAACACTGAAGACAACGTTGGCGTGGCCAACCAAAGGACGCGGGTGAAACTTGGAAAGATTGGGTCTATCATAAAACTTGAGCTGCTAAGCGCTGGTTGGAATCCCTCAACGGCACCATGTTTGAAGAACTTTTTGAGGGCATGTAGCTGGAGGGTTTTTTCTACTACGCCCCGAGTTCCTTAGCAACTTACTTATGCAAGAAACATCTCAAGACCCTCAATGAGTGCTGCCGCTTAACGGATGACTGGGACACTTATCATTCTCATGCTGGTTCCCTGGATCAAAAGATGATCCCTCCAAGTCACACCTCATTGCAAGCCCGACCAAAGAATGGGTCCTCTTCTAAAATTCATGTTTGCATTTACTGCAAAAAGAAGGGGCGCTTGGAATCCCAGTGCTGCTCTAAGGGAGGAGCCACTGCATTGCCTACCTTTGATCAAGCCAAGAAACAACCTCAACCTTCCCCAGCTCCTCAAAAGGATTTTAACAAGATTTTTTGCACCGCATGTAAAGTTTATGGACACTCCTTCCTCTGGAAGAATTGCCCTAGCAAAGCAGTTGCACCCGCCATTGGACAGGCGGTTACCAATAGTCAATCTCTAGGCCCTCCAGCCAAGGGCTATATATTTGTGGCACCTCCTCAAAGTAGCTAATCTGCACACCAGGTCAATGCATTTGAAGACACTGGTGTGCAAATCTCCATGATAAGGGAAGAAAAAGTCCCTTATAGAAATAAAATTGAAAAGCATAAGCCAGTCACCATCGAAAGCATCAACTGGGTGAAATTGATTTTCCCAACAGTTCATTTGAGAGTCACCAAGGCCCACAGAACTCAGCTTTGCACCCTTGCCGTAGCAAATTACCTTCCTGGAGGCTATGACCTTCTCTTGTGGTTAACCCCTTACCAAATTTAATTCCCTTGCCTGGCCCTACCTTAGTGCCAGTGCCAGAGCACACGGTAGATCTCCCTTCAGAAGAGCCCAAACTTGCCTCAAGCTCCCCACCAGTGCCACCTGCATGCCCTGAGCAGTGCCACGCTCCATCCATCCCGAACGTTGAGCCAACTGTAAATATAAGTCCTGACCCTGCCTTAGTGACAGTCCCAGAGCCAATTCCAACTTTAATCCCTGTGCCTGGCCCGGCCTTAGTGCCAGTGCCAGAGCACACTAAGCCCTCTGCTATTCAACATTTTTCTTCCCAACAAGTACATATTAAGCAGACCACACAAGAAGCAAGTAGGCCTCTTCTGGGCCGCACCTCGTGCAATTACCGATTTGCTGTGGCTATTGTCCATCCTAGACCTCTCTCCCTCTTAACGACCTCTCAATTGTCCCATTTTCTGCTGAATCCTCCTTTCTGCCAAAATGCTCCCCACATTCCAGGCAAGCCGAAAACAAGGATAGAACACCTGAATCGCCAGAAGGCCTGAGTAACAGGAATCGCGCATCTGAGACCCAAGCCAAAAAGCGTGAGAACTAAAGGCATATAATAGTGCAGCAGATAATTGCATATTTCATAAGAATCGTTCAGATAGTGAAACAAGCATGAAATTTTGCACAAGTGCTCTTTAAAGTTCCCTCTATCAGAAAAGGGCGCTGGCCACGCAAAAAATTTAATATGGCGGCCAAATTCCAAGATGGCGGCCAGTATCGAAAGATTTTGGCTAATTTTTCACTAGAATGGCATGTATTTGCTTCTAGCAATATGGTAAAGCTCTTCCATACTATTTCTTGTGAATATTATGTTTCTGTAGCTTCCCAGTACAGTTTACCTTTAAATATATGGGGCTATATGGCTGCCAAGAAAAGGTAGAAACAATAATTATAATGAGAAATAATGCCCGTTCAACAATTATCGTTTTAAGCATGGATCTTGGTTTCTGTGGTTTTAGATCCTAATGAGGCCATCTCTTTCGAATAACTCATCAATTTTGAAGGAAAATTAATAAATGTAAAAGAGTGTATGTCTGCACACAACCAGGGCACACTGGTGACATCACTGCTGTGTAACTCAGCATGGGGTTCAGTGCCAGCTAATCCAGCTTTACTAATCCTGTAGTCTTAGACTAGTAGTTGTAGTATAGTTTAGTTTAGTGTCCCAAATGCTTTCTAACAGCCCCAGACCAGCTATAGTTAGATAGCCGCACCTGAATAGACAGGATGTGCCAGCGCGGGAGAGCCGAGCCAAGGGTATGGGGGCTGTACATCTCACCAGCTTCCTTTCAAACAAAGAACCCTGTGCCACCAAACACTGCAATACCAAAGCCACCCACAGATATCTTGGGGCCACAGCTTGCACTGGAGTATCAGTGGCTAGACAAGGTCATAGTCACCCAGGAAATAGATGATGCAGTGAATCTGACGTGGTCAGCTCATCACGCTTCAATGAAGAGAAGCCCAGAATTTGAAGTAACCATAACTTCATTGCTTCCTCTCCTGCGTGATCAGGCTCATTCTGTTGCTACGATCAAACACGTGATGCAGAAAGTGCAGGATGTCACTGATTTTCTGAACCCTGGCCAGATACCCATAATCACAGCTGATCAGCCAATCTATGCCGTAGCAAAGCAGGTGCAGTGGCAGTGGCCTGATCAGTATGGCGAAGACAAGTATCTGGTAATGTTTGGTGGTCTGCACATTGAGATGGCAGCAATGACATCTCTTGGTACTCTTCTTCATGGCAGTGGTTGGACAGGAGCTCTGGTGGAGGCAGGAGTTGCTTCATCTGGAACTGCAGAATCCTTCCTGTCAGCTGCAAGTGTAACCAGGACACGGCAGATGCACCAGGTTACAGCCTCTAGTTTGTACAAACTCCTGAGGACAGCATACACTGACTACTGTGCTGAGAAAGCAAACAACAATGAGCAGGCATTAGAGTTTGAGGAGTGGTGTGACCTTCGAAGACAGCAGAGTCCACAGTTCCACTTCTGGCACATGGTGTTGTCTATGGAACTTGTGATATTCCTACTGATCAGGTCCTTCCGTGAGGCCAATTTTGTCCTCTACTGCCAGGCATTGCATGAGCTGATACCCTACTTCTTTTCCAACAATAATACAAACTATGCTCGTTGGCTGCCTATTCACCTCAGGGACATGCTTACCCTAGAGAGTTCACACCCAGAGTTGCACAAGGAGTTCAAGGCTGGCAACTTTGTTGTGCACAAGACCAGTCGCCAGTTCTCAGCAATGGCTCTTGACCAAGCTCATGAGCAGACCAATGCCTTTATAAAGGCTGATGGCGGAGCCATTGGGCTGACTGAAGATCCGTCAGCACTCAGAAGATGGATGGTGGCTGGCCCAGAGATCATCCGCTTTGGTGTCTGCATACGAAACAGAGGTTCAAAGTAAGGAGTCTAATGAGCAGACAACACACCATGAACAAACACCTCATGCGCAGAAGACATTCTTGGAGAGAGTCAGCAAGCTGTCATTGGCTTTGCAACACTTGGGAAGTCCTTTTCAGGAAGAGAGCCAGGATCTGTATTCCATTGACAACAAAGACATTGCCCACCCCAGCTCAGCAGAACTTCTACAGACACACCTTGACAGAGGCCGCACTAAATTTCAGAAGTTTTCAGACTCTTTGGCAAACAATGCAGTCTCCTTCTATGAGCCGATAAAGAAGAACAGAACTGACTTCTTCAGGCAAGAAGCTGCTCCTGTAGAACAGTCAAAGCAGAAACTTCTGAAGGAGGATTGCCAGCTTTTCTCAAAGCTATTTATATCCTGTCAGAGCCGTGAATGTGATCTGCAGGAATTCTTCCAGCACGAGAATCAAACATTCCCAGCTTCCCTTAGTGAGGGTGGTAGGCTGTACACATGTCAGAAGTCTCAGCTGACCTCGGTCCTGAGAGTCATGTTACACTAGAAGACAAAGAACCAAAGACTGATGTCCTCATTGTAGATGGATCAGCTTTGGTCCATGCCTTGCCACCAAAGAAAGGAAAGACCTTTGAGGGCTATGCACTTTGCGACTTCTTGCCTGTGATACAATCCTATAGCAGCAAGTACACATCATCACATCTTGTATTTGATGTATACAATACATCCAGCCTCAAAGCTGAGACCAGGCTCCAACGTGGTCAAGGAGGAAGGCGCAAGGTGACAGACAAGAACACAATTCCATCCAACTGGCGCAATTTCCTAAGACACGATGCCAACAAGACAGAGTTGTTCCAGTTCCTGGCAGACAAAGTTGCCCAGATGTCTGCCACAAATGTTGTCATTGCCACGAAAGGGTCTGCTGTCCTCAGCACTCATGAGGCTAGTCTTCAGGGACTGGAAAAGTGCTCTCATGAGGAAGCTGACACCCGCATCTTTCTCCATGCCAAATATGCCACAGAACATGGAGCCAAGACCATCACGGTTAAAGCAAATGACACAGATGTTCTTGTCGTTGCAGTCAGTGCTTTCTCCACTCTCCACAATCTAGGGCTAGAGAAGCTATGGGTGGCATTTGGCCAAGGCCAGAGCCTGCGCTGGATTGCTGTGCATGACCTGTGCAACTCTCTGGGCCAGGAGAAGGTGAATGGCATGCTCTTCTTCCATGCGTTCACAGGCTGTGATACAGTGTCAGCCTTCCGGAGCAAGGGCAAGAAGACCGCCTGGCAGACATGGAACATCTTTCCAGAGGCCTCCACTGTGTTCTCCAAACTGAGTCACTACCCTCTCAGAGTGGAAGAGAGTGACCTGAAGGTCCTGGAGAGGTTTGTCATACTTATGTATGAAAGATCCAGCACTGCTGGCACTGTGGATGAGGCTAGACTTGATATGTTTGCCAGAAAACAAAGGGCATATGAGGCCATTCCACCAACCAGGGGAGCTCTCCTCCAACACACCAAGCGTGCTGCGTACCAGGCTGGTTGTGTGTGGGGGCAGGCCACCCAGTGTCAGCCACAGCCAGAGAACCCTGCTGAGTGGGGATGGCAAAAGTCTGGTGAAGCATGGCAAGTCCTCTGGACAACCAACTCGCCCTTAGCCAAGAGTTGCCAACAGCTTACCAAATGTGGATGCAAAGCAGGCTGTCGGGAAAGGTGCAAGTGCTACAAGCTGGGTCTTCCTGC
The DNA here is from genome assembly GCF_040412425.1 of Macrobrachium rosenbergii. Lineage (NCBI taxonomy): Eukaryota > Metazoa > Arthropoda > Malacostraca > Decapoda > Palaemonidae > Macrobrachium > Macrobrachium rosenbergii. The sequence continues at coordinate 82,993,262 of NC_089742.1, read as the reverse complement.
ACAGCTCTGTGCACTTGCAAATGTGAAGTCTAGATAAATATTGCCCTCTCTTCAGTAGATAATCTAGCTTGAGCATCCAACGTGTCATGCTATGCCTACCTTCTTATCCTCGAATTTTTCAAAGGTGTAGGTTGAGAGACCTATACATAGATTGGTTGCGTTTAGTCCGTATTTCTCTTCTTTTCTTTTTATGGTTACAGTCTTAGACACAATGTTGTATGTGACCATACCATTACTATTTCAGTTGAAAATAGCATATTAGTTAAACTGTCTGATCACATGAATATACCATTAAATAAAAACAGTTGGTCTCTATGTCTGCTAGCGCTGTGGATAGAAAAAAAACTTTTATGGCAACCATTTTGTACGCCATCTTGGTTACAATTCATTTAGTAAGGGTTTTCAATAAAAATGTGTGGTATGGAACATTTTTATAACATAAAAGTCGAGGTTTAAAAAAACTGGCATATTCCATCCAATAGATGCTCCCAAACCAGTGAATCTCAACATAGATGGCGGCCATTTTGAAAAATAGCCGCCATCTTGGATTTTCAGGTGGCCAGCGCCCTTTTCTAAGAGAGCGTAGTCTTAGGAATGTTTGTGCCAAATTTCATGCTTGTTTCACTATCTGAACGATTTTTACAGCAATCTGCTGCACTATAAGGAGGAGGTCAGAGGTCAAACGAAGCAGTATTGGGCAGACCTCTACAGGAAGTAGGCTCCTTGTTGATCGGCGACCCCTCTGCCCTTTGTTGACCAATTGAGTGTCGCATTAGTGCCAATCGTTGATGTCCCTATTAACAAAGATTCCAACTGGTTCTGCATTCAAGACTCCCTGTTCAGGAATTCAGGTGCTGTGTGGTATTGGAAAGTTATTTCGGCAACACCTTCTCCAACTGTATTTCCCACTGCTCATGTCCTCCCTTGTAATCCTCTTAAGGTCTTGGCAAATTGGTGTTAACATCACTGGTGTTAAATTGCTCATAAGTATCACTCTCAGTTTGCATTATATTTCATTATATTTTATCTTGAATGACTCCTTCTCTCAGCCTTCAGCGCTCTAAGTAAACTTCATCCACCGTTGTAACAACCCGAAGTGACCGTGTGTATTTTCTATATTGCAGAATAGGTGCATGTACTGCTGTGTCTCTCTACTGTTCAACGGTGCCTCCCCTTTCATCAATCAACCTTGAGAAGATTTCCTCAAGCTTTAAACTGTATAATTGTGGCACTGTATCTTTTTATGTAACATAATCAGTAGTGCCAGTGTGTCATTAATCATTCTTTTAATTGATTCACCGAGCATAATCTGGATGTTTGAGCCACCCTTGCTTTGTGAATTAATGTAAACAAGGTGCAAAGGAGCCAGTTCTTAGAGTTACCTTGTGTTACTCTTCTGATTTTATGTAAATACATGTAATTAATTAAGATCTAGAATTTCTCTACCAAGTTCTGTCTCAAATTGAGATTTCTTTACAATTATCATTTTCTTGTTGTGTTAGTGTTAATCCCCAGCCAGAATCAGCAACGCCAAGGTAAGGGTAATTGATCAATCAACATTCCTAAAAATATATGTACATATATGTGTATGTATGTATGTATGTTTGTATGTATATATATATATATATATATATATATATATATATATATATATATATATATATATATATATATATATATATATATATATATATATATATATATATAATGAATAATTTCTATCACATCATCGTGATTCATATGCAAGCATTAAGCTACAAATATCCTTTAATATATAATTCGCTCTACCTCGGAAGTAATATATTTTCATATATGTTACCTGAAGGAGAATTTTTTGTGGTTTAATGCGCGTCACTGTAGTCCTGAGTTCTTGTCTTTCGTGGTTCGAGCCCACGAGACAGCGAACTTATTATCAACTAAAAAATTCCCTTTCAGGTAGCATATATAAAAATGTATTATTTCCGAGGTATAGCGAATTGGATATTAAAGGGCATTTGTAGCTTTTATATATATATATATATATATATATATATATATATATATATATATATATATATATATATATACATATATATATATATATATATATATATATATATATATATATATATATATATATATATATATATATATATATATATATATATATATATATATATATATATATATATATCTATATATATATATATATATATATATATATATATATATATATATATATATATATATATATATATATATATATATATATATATATATATATAAATGCAAAAGTGCAATGCAAAAGAGCTCAGTGAAACTGTGTATATACATATATGATACAAACATGCATATATATATATATATATATATATATATATATATATATATATATATATATATATATATATATATATATATATATATATATATATATATATATATATATATCTATATATATATATATATATATATATATATATATATATATATATATATATATATATATATATATATGCATGTATGTACCATATATGGCACAAAGGTCAATTTTCGTCATGTTTTTATATAAGATCAACCACATGGCAGCGGGAATTCACGTGGAAGGTTCAGAGTTGCGTGGGGGGGAGGGCAACTTTCTCTTTTGGCTCCTCCCTTGCCGTGCTGGACGCAGGGGTACCTGGAATTAGGCCTAAAAAGCAGTCACTTTGAACAGAGAGAGAGAGAGAGAGAGAGAGAGAGAGAGAGAGAGAGAGAGAGTTAGGCTTAACCATTTTGGGGAATGGAAGAGAGTTTATGAAGGGGCGAGTTGAAACCTTAATTCTAGTAATTAATGAGGGACATTTTAATTTTTATTTCTTTCTCAATTACTTTGCAAATGTAAAAACGGGTGAGGCTGCGAGAAAACGGCCCCAGTCATTGCAATATATATATATATATGTATATGATCGTAAATATGCATGTGGTATGCGATGTCCGTCTGGGTGCGTGTTTGCGTAGGAAGGTAAACATGTTTACTCGATATAAATATATACAAAAATTCAATATGGATGTTGATAAGTTTACATTCCTACATTTTTATCATCTCTCTGCGTGAATGATAAAAATCCTGAGGTAAACTAAACTGAATATAATTGTAGATTTTATAAAGGAATACATGTGTTTTGTGATTTTTTCTTCATAGCGAAATTTTTATTACAACCTCCAAGATACATCTCCTGCGATAAAGAACAATAAAACCTTTTCAAGAAGCCAGTTGCAAGCAACCGGGAAGCAAGAATGCAGCAGGAGCAAATGTAAAAAAGCGGCCAATACAAACAAGGGGAGAGGGGGACAAAGTAAACAGACCAGTATTAGCCGGGAACAAAATGCATGAAGTGGGCGCATCACAAGAGACAAAAACACTCATATTTCAGGAAACCATCTGGTTCGTTCTCTCCCGCACGAAAACGTAAAAACAAACAACACTCAAAACTGCCAAGTTATTTCCGCGCTGCTTCGATTCACAACTCCAGATATGGAATGGAGACGCAGAAATATTCAAGACTGACGATTTTAATGAGGATTTTCGCTGCTATAATACGTACATAAAATTTTTAAATAATATCACTTGTATGTATACTGTACAATAGCTAACGCACAGACTCAGAATTTACACAAGATACGTGGATTTATATATGATAAGTGTCCTGAATAAGGTTAAAAAAATTATCTATTACCTAAACTAAGTCATACAGAAAAATATGGGGTCCAAGCAGCCAATAGACATCCGTGTTTTATGATTTTTTGCTTTTGGTTTTTGGGTACAGGCTAAATGCGACAATTTTTTAAACTTTTCCGTTAACGGTTGTATTTCTCACAGTCAAAGATCAATTACAGACGAAACACTGGAAATGAGCACAATCACGTCGTTGACCGTGAGAGAAAAGAGTAAATGTAGCTCACCACCAATTCTGTATAGGCCTACAAATCATGTAAAACTTTTCGCTTGTTTCAGTTTTCGGCAATCACCCTTAACATGAAAGGTAACAAAAATGAATAAAATAAACTTCACAGAAAAACTGATTCAAGGAGGACAACAGTACAAGAAGGTTAAAAATAGGACAAAGAATGTCACACTGAGGTCCAAAACTACCTTCTTTTTTCATATATGATGTTTTTGCGATACTCCTTCAGATACCAGATACCTCCCATAAAAACGTGACGCTGTGAGACAGCACATTCTACTACAGATTTTAAGATTTTACAGAATTAGGCATGCATATATATATATATATATATGCGTGTATGTGTTTGAAAAGATATTACACTAGAATATAGGTTCTATCATCGTTTAATCATGACCAGAACTGTTAAGGTTTATCGATAAAACTTTACTCTGAGAAGGGAAGGTTCCAGAGAAAAACAACGTGGCAATCATCGACATTTATCTTGTAACCGATATATCACATAAGCACAAGTCTCATCAGAAGCAAATCTATCTAATTATATAGTGCAATACAATTCGCCTGCATTCTCACGCTATCTTGTTACTAAGTTGTCACTAAATTATTTGGATCTATCAACGTGGCAATCATCGACATTTTATCTTGTAACACATACACACACACACACACAGTCTCATATATATATATATATATATATATATATATATATGCAATATATATATATATATATATATATATCTTGTATGTGTGTGTGTGTGTGTTTGTCTATCATTGTGTGTGTGTGTGTGTGTGTGTGTGTGCGCTCACTGACGCCAACTAAACGGAAATTATCTTCAAGCGTTTACTAAATTATTTGGATCTATAAATTAATGTCATATATATATATATATATATATATATATATATATATATATATATATATATATGTGTGTGTGTGTGTGTGTGTGTGTGTGTGTGTGTGTGTGTGCAATGAAGTCAACTAAACAGAAACGATCTCCATCACCATCATTTTTTGTCCTGTTAAAACATACTTACCTTCCACATGAGCTTGAAAATTACTTTTGTATTTAAATGTTTACTACATCAATCAATCTGCATTAGTCGACAAGCAAGGTTGGCCTAACTTTATTTTCTTTCATTTCATTGTACCTTAGCGTTCTATGGTTACACCACAGTTGGGGGTGGATTAACTTCCTAAGGACCTCCCATTTTGATAGTATACATACTGACGGAGTGATCAACATTCAAGACTAGTTTTTCTCTATACCCTCTTTCTCACCCTCTATAACAGTTGCCATCCTCAACAGTCGTCTAACAACGAGGTACATAATTCAATGCTTAGGCCTACACAGGTTCACTGAGTTTTTATGGGCTCGCCCAACTGTTCCTTCTTGTTCGATTCGAGAACCGAACGAGAGAGAGAGAGAGAGAGAGAGAGAGAGAGAGAGAGAGAGAGAGAGAGAGAGAGAGAGAGAGAGCAAAGGTTCTTTATTAATTGTAAAGTCAGCAGTTTAGGACAATCTGCTTTTGGTTTGTGATTGCCCTATCAAAATTAATGACTGGCATCATTATTTTTTCCACTGGCCGTTATCTGTTTATGCAATCATCATTACAGCATGGAAATCTTTCGCCTCAGCACAGTTTATCATCTAACTGCCTTTAATAATTCATGTCCTATGTGATTTTTAAAACTAATGATATCTCGGTGTACGAGAATTCGCGTTTCAGTTTGGTTAAATTTTACAAAACAAAAGCAAACAAAAATTTTTGTCATATTCAGAAAGAGATTTCAGCAAAGTTTTTGTCTTGCGAAGTTACGTGCATTCAGCTCCAGTTCAATTATGTTTCAAAATGTTGCAAATTTATTATATAACTGCTTTAAATTCACATTAAATAAAATATTTATAGACCTTCCTAAACACATACATATCTACTCATTAACTCACTTGTGTACTTATAATTTTTTAGATCAATGAAAAGAACACAACAGTTATTGTCACATTCATATCTTAATGCTAAATCACAACACTTTACACACACAAATAAACTATATATATATATATATATATATATATATATATATATATATATATATATATATATATATATATATATATATATAAATAGATAAATAGATAGATAGATAGATAGATAGATAGATAGATAGACGACCTGTTAGAAATTTTAGAGGCTGAGATGAAAAAGCGTGTTCATACTCCCACACGAAACTTTAATTGAACTTAAAAAAATGTGCATCAGAGGCTGTAAATTTACTTTTAACAGTAATCATTATGAACAGAAATTTAGTATGGCTAAAGGAAATCCACTCTCTTCAATACTTAGCAATCTATATATGAAGTTTAAAAGAAAAAAATACTTACCGAACTTTTGCCAAGAGGTGTGTCATGGGTACGATATGTGGGTGACATTTTCTGTTCATGGCCAGTAAAAAGGAGTGTAAACAACTTTTTTTAACAGATTAAATACACCATTTCCAGATGTGTTGATACACAAATCAGACAGAAAGTTCAAATTTTCTGCCTAGAGGAAGCATACAAATATTTGTGCTTATATTCATTTTTATTTTATTCATTCATATAAAAATAAGGCTGATTTTTTTGCTATGTTTTTAAGGGCACTGCGGGTCAGTAGCCCGGAATTTTTAGATCAAGTACTTGACAATATACGAGAAATTACAGGCAATTTGAGGTATCCGAACAGTTTTATTGAAACGGGCTTTTATAGAGCCAGAAAAACGTTTATGGACTGACGAAAACTCGAGTTTGAAGACAAAAACCTTCTGGTGCTTCCTTGTTATACTTGTTTAATTATATCCCGAGATAGGCCAAGCCACTGCGTATTAATGTTGCTTTTTTTAAAACCCTAAAGACTATAAGGGACATTTTAATTAGAAATTCACTAAGAAATGAAACTGGATGAATCTATAAGATTCCCTTTAAATATTGTAATAGAAATGTGGGACAAAGTGGGAAGACGCTGGCTGCCCGATTGAAAGAACATATATATTGTGTAAGAACAGATAGCATGTTAATTGCATTATTTGTACATATGAATAATAATAATCACGGTATTAATTGGATAGAATCTAAGGAAATTATCTTTTTTAAAGATACGGAGAAACGAAATTGAATAGAATCTTGTATCATTGCCAAAAACTGATAATTCATTAACTATCAACCAACTTTTACATAAAGTGGATGAACTTTTAAGGAAGCGTATTTTAAAACAAGTAGGTCATTAGGTATTACCATTGTTTGGCAATTGTCAGTATTGTTTGTCTTGCCACGGGGTTCTTCTGGTGACTTTTTATTTCATTGACACTTGTACCTGAACCGTGATGAGGTGTACCAATACGGGGAAACGATTGGTTAGAGTCATTTTTTCACCCTTCTGGCAGGATGCAATATATATATATATATATATATATATATATATATATATATATATATATATATATATATATATATATATATATATATATATATATATATATATATATATTATATATATATATTATATATATATATTATATATATATATTATATATATATATATATATATATATATTATATATATATATATATATATATATATATATATATATATATATATATATATATATATATATATATATATATATATATATATATATATTGTAGGGTCCCACGTGGACCCCACACACTGTCATCTCACCTGGCTCACTAATCTCCTCACAACAACATCTCTGTGCGTGAAACACGCAGACACAACTACATAGGGGAACCCATAGGAGATGAGCAACCATTGCACGTCTACAAACAGTTGTGCCGGCTCATCTCACTACCTGCCACGGACAGCCAACCTGAGTCATCCCTAGACCTTGTGAGACAGGTACTCCTCACAAGATTACCCCACCAAACAGTGGCGGCCATGCCCAATGCCTCCATCATACCAATCGAAGAATTCCTGAAGTTGGTCGATGCAGTGCACATAGCCCACAAGATGGCGGAGCCCACACAGCCACCAACGGCAGCAGCAGCACCACGACGGGCCCAGCAGTCAACCAGCACGGAATCCGACAGTGACCCAGAGGGACCAGCTGCCCCCATCCACAAATAAAACTTAACCAAGCAATTCATCAAAGGGAAGAAGGGATGTGCTACTTCCACTGGAGATTTAGGAAGAAAGCTCACAAATGTGACAAAGGCTACCTGTTTTCAAAAAACATGCAAGAGGGTCGCACCTACGACCCATTCAACTAAATGTCAGTGGTGAGCACACTGGTTGCCTCGTAAGAGAAACTGCACCTGCCAAATGCTGTCTTTCTTCCACATGCTGCTTCATCAGGAATGAAAGATCAGACACAGAATTCCTCGTCGACATCGGAGCATGCAGGTCATTTGTGCCAGCCAGTCCAAATGAATGACTCAGCCCCTCTCCACCTACCAACCTCCATGTACCCACCCCCAGCAGAGTGTCACTCAAGATGTATGGGAGGCGGAGTATGAACATGTCGCTCAATGGGAAAGACCACAGTTGGACCTTCATCACAGCAGATGTGGCAACAGCACTGTTAGAGCAGACCAAGAGGTCTCCAAAGACGACCTGCAACATGACTTAACCAAACCGGCAAAACACAACATCCAGCACCATATAGAAACCAAAGGCCCCCCAGTCCACTCACGCACTTCAGATATTTAGCCCCAGAGAAGCTCACCTACCCCAAACAAGTGTTTAAGATGGAGAATGCGGGAATATGCCAAAAAGCCCCCAGCCCATGGGCATCCCCCCTTCACATGGTGCCAAACCCCGATGGAACATGGCGCCTGTGTAGAGACTACCAATGACTAAATGTCAAAATGAAGCCAGATAGATACCTGTTGCTGAACATAGCAGATGTAACCAACCAGATGAACAAAGCAAAGATCTTCACCAAAATAGACCTGCTGAAGGGATACTTCCAAGTTCCAGTGGCGAAGGAAGACATAAAGAAGACCACGATCATCACCCCTTTCGGCACCTACACATTCAACTATAGCTGTTTCAGCCTTTGCAACGAAGGGGTAACCTTCCAAAGATTCATGGACGAACTGATTGGCAACCTTCCATTCTGCGTGGTCTATGTCGACAATATCCTCATATTTAGCCCCAGCCTCAAGCAGCATCTTAAAGACGCCAAAAAAGTACTGCAAATACCCAAAGAAAATGGACTAATAGTAAAGGGAGAAAACTGCAAATGGGCAAAGAAAACAGTGGAATTCCTGGAACATCAAGTAAGCCCAAAGGGCGTTAAACCTCTACCAGAAAAAGTAAAAGCAATCACAGACTTCCCAAAACCAACAACAATAAAGCAGTACAAGAAATTTCAGGACTAATCAACTATTACCATAGATTCTTCCCTAACATAGCTAAAATTATGAGCCCAATATATCAATGCCTATAAGGAGAACAGAAAAAGTTAAATTGGTCAGAAATCAAGATAATATGTCTCTTTTAGCAAAACAAGTGTTAACCTCTATAACCACATTAATTTTTCCTCTGCCCCATAGGTCCCTCACGTTGACAAGAGATGCAAGTAACATAACATGGCAATGGGTGCTGTATTAGAGTGGGACACAGATGGTCTTTGTCCGCTGCCGTTCTTCAGTAAGAAGCTAACAAGAGCAGAACAGAAATACTCCACTTTCAACAGGGAGCTTCCAGCAGTGTACAAAGCCATCCGCCTCATGCTCGAGGGATGACAGTTTGTCATGCAAACACGCCATCAACCCTTGGTGCACACCTTCATGAAGTCAGCAGACGTATGGTCAGCACTGCAACAGCAGCACCTGTCAGCAATAGCTGAACACTCCTGCATCATCAAATACTTGAAGGGTTCAGCAAACACCGTGGCAGATGCACTGTCATGGAACAGCACCAACACCATCCAGCTCCAGATAGCCTATCCCAAAATAGCAGAAGTACAAAGAGACGACACGGACCTACAGCGACTGCAATGGGACAACCCCCTGTCAATCAACAGTGGTCAGATGACCATCGCCTGCAAAACAAGTACTGGACATAAGGCCTCAGAAGAAAAGCCTTCACACTCGCCCACAACCTGTTCCACCCATCAGGCTGGTCAACTGCCTGAATCACAACAGAACGGTACATCTGGTGGGGAATGAAAAAGGACATAAAAAACTGGACAAGAGAATACATCCCGTGTCAGACGCCAAAAATCACAAGACAATTAGAGAGCAAGATAAGAGAGTTCCACACAACACACCGCCGACTCGCCCACATCCACGTTGACATAGTGGGACCCCTACCCGAACTCTGAGGGGTACAGATATCTGTTCACCATCATCGGCAGAAATACCAAGTGGCCCGAAGCAATACCGATATGGAAACAGATGGTGGAAAGCTGCGTGAAAGCCCTCATCAGATGGGTCAGCAGACATGGAGTCCCCCAGATCATCACAAGCAACAGGGGAGCCAACTTCACGTCTGCCCTGTGGAATGCCCTCGCAGACAGTTTGGGAACAAAGGTAACACACACGATGGCCCACAATCCAGAGGCTAACAGCGTCATCGAAAACATCATTGGTCATTGAAAGCATCACTCACTGCCTGATGTCAAGGCAGGAGCTGGAGAAAGGAGTTACTGTGGGTCTTACTAGGCCTAAGAACGACACCTCACGCAGCATTTAACATATCTCCAGCAGAAGTCCTATATGGCCAAGCACTAGCATTGCCAGCAGATGCCTTTCAAGATCAAACAAGCCCAACATCCCCACCCGACACCCAAAAAGCGGTAGAACGGGTAATGCCAGCCATGATGACCTACCACGTGATCAGAAAAGTGTGCGTCCCCAGGGAGCTGCAGAATGCAGAATATGCATTCATCCGGATAGACGCACACAGAGCCCCACTTCTCCCCAGCCTACTTGGGACCATACAGTATCATCCAGAAACAACACAAAGCCTACCAGATGACAGTGGATGGCAGGATGACGTGGGTCTCCATTGACTGCCTAAAGCCAGCATATATCCCAGACACTGGCCTACAACCGTAGGCCTCTCCAAGGTGGGGAGTCTGTTGGGTCCCACATGAACCCTACACACGGTCATCTCACCTGACTCGCTAATTTCCTCGCAACATCTCTGCGCACGAAACACACAGACACAAGAAACACAGCATACGTCACACATCTTTTATGCATATATTTCCAGTCATATTATTGTCATGTTAAATGTATCTTTATTACCATACGTATTACAATGGCAGCATTTCAGCCATATGTACCATAGCTTCAGTCATGCCTTGTATATCAATTTATATGTATATATTCATCTGTCAAAAAACACAAATGATAGTGCGGTGACCTCTGTTTTCGTTCGCCTAGTGCCGGGCGCTACATCTGCGCTCGAAAGAGTTACTGACCTGTCTGTTTGTTGTCTGAATAAATTAGTAAGTTTGTAGACCCTGACTCTTACTCACACCTTCGTTACAATATATATAATGAGATCGCGTGACAATGTACAACACTTATGGGCAGAATGATATAGGGCAACAAACAGTAGTCTTTGTGGTTTGCCTTTAATGTGAGAGACACTATTTCTCCTTGCCTCCTCTGGGTAGGATTTGTAATCTACAAGGATGGAAATATCCACTCGTAATCATGAACCATATTCGTAAAATAAAGAGCACAGCTAATTATGAAAAATGTGCTAGAATGGATAACTAACATTTTTTTCTATAAGAACTAAAAGTAAATAATACCTTAATCCTAAGTGCAAACGAGTAAAAATCTAAGACATCTGGCGAAAATAGCGGCAAAGAAAAAAAAAAGCACCTTCGGTGATAGATGTTTTGAATCTTATTGGCAAAAGGAGAGCTAACGGTCTTCAAATATTGAAAATGCATTTTCTCTAATGTACAAATATGAAATAGAACAGAAAGAATATAAGAATTTTTGTTCAGTCGTTTGAGATATCAAAATTTGTTCTCTTTGCTGGCTGTGTAGAAGAGATTCCTATGAGCAGGTCAGGAATTTTATGGTCAGGTGGATTCCCTTAGAGGAAAAACCCATTTCTCCAATGGAACGTAAATTTGAGCTACCCTTTAGCCATTTTTACTTTAATGGTAACCACTTTCATGGTCTCAGCTTTAGTTATCAATCATTCAAAACTTCTCCTTGAAACAAAGGCATGGAGTTAAAGGGGATGCAGGATCTTTCAGCCTGTATTCATAGAAATGAAGTAGTAACGCGATTTTGCAATTTTTAAAAGGGAGATTGTCTGACATAGTTATTAAGCTAACTTTAAAGCAGCAGAACACTGTAACCAGGAGAAGGTGGGCATATACAGCCGAAATATTTACCCATTTTCAAAAAGAAGAATATTTTGTAAAAATATTTCAGTAATCAATGAGCGCGAAATCAGCCTTGCGTTACTGTTTCTGAGAAAGTTTTTAGTTAAATGAACACGTTTTTAGAAGAATGTAAGTTTTCCAGTCACTTGATGATGCATTCTCACCTAGGATATGAGCAAATTAACTTCACAGAGGGAAAAACACCGTGATAAAAACGAGACGTGGTTATAAAGGCGACGAATGGACTGAAAAAACACCTTTCCCATAAACATGATCTGCCAGAACTGAAGATATTTCAACGAACGCACAGAGTTTGTAAAAATGACATTAAAAAAATGCATCGATAGCTTAATATTGAATTTTTTCAATTACCCAAAACAGTAGTCTAACAGTTAGCATAGAGAGTGACTCGGCTTTGTACGTGGAGTCGATGAGCCTCCCAGGAAGAATATGCAAATGAGATACCTCCGAAATCATTTGCTAAGAGGCTAAAACCCGATAGGCTCTCTGAGTTAATTGTGGATATCACCTTTCAATAAGAAGAGACTGGGGTGGTTATTTCATTAAGGAAACCAAGTTATATCCGAAGCGTTTCACTATCAAATCAAAATATATATAAATACTTATACACACACACATATATACTGTGTGTGTGTATATATATATATATATATATATATATATATATATATATATATATATATATATATATATATATATATATATATATATATATACTTGTATATAATTCATTGCATACATGCACATGAAATACTTAGAGTGAGAATAACCTTACATTTAGTGAAATTTTTCTACCTCAGTTGAGTGAGGCTTACCACAACGAAGATCTCCCGTTTTTAATGGTGTATATTTTGACGGACCAATAAACACTAACGTATAGCTTCTCTCCCTTTTCTCGTCAATTTAGCTGCGATCCATAGCCGATTAATACCAACTTTACTGTTTAGGTCAACAGAGGCACGCTGGAGCTTAATGGTACGCGACTATCTATCGCTCTTCGCCATGTTCGAGACTCGAACACGGGTAGTCCAGATGTGAGCTAAACGTGCAACCACCAAGCTGCGAGGCCAGTTGTAAAAGAGAGAGAGAGAGAGAGAGAGAGAGAGAGAGAGAGAGAGAGAGAGAGAGAGAGAGAGAGAGAGAGAGACTTGTTTCGCCAACGAAGATAAATATTGTTAAAAATCTGAACTTGTCCTTCTCTCCCTCCTCCCCCTCTGTAAAGTTTATCGACAGACCAAGAGATATCTCCAAACAATATGCAAGGTAATTAGCATGCTGATTAGTGAAAATGATACGTACACCCATTTGCATGTTTACTTTTCTTCACCTTTTGCAAATAATTACTACGAAGGAAAATACTCTTGGCGAACATTTGGTCCCCTTTCCCGAGTGTAATGAATTTGTTTTACTGGGAGTTTTTGTTTCTCCTTCTTTCCTGCCATTTCGGAAAACAAATGGAATTGGGGAGATGAGAAGGCAAAGAAGACCGGAAAGCACCAAAACATATAAAACGGAAAAGTAAATGGGAGAAATTGTAATATATATATTCTGGAGAAGACGTAAAAGAATTTTGAGTGATGGTGAATGAGGGTTAAACACAAAAATGCTTGTACATATAACATGTGTCTATGCTTACACATGCACAGACATAAACACAGAGAAAATTTGGTTAAAGGAATAAGCTTACCATGCGGCAAATTTTGGTGTGCGTGAGTGCTTCATGCAAACATACACCTACTCTTTATACATACATACATGCATATATATTTATATATGTGTGTATGTGTGTGTGCGCGTGCATGTGTGCGTTGTGTATCAAAGACCGAGAGAAACTCATCATTCGCTCAAGCCGTAAGGACCAAAGAGCATTAAAACGAGTGTGGGCGTGAGAAGCAATTTGCCGGTGCATCACGCCCATGGCTGTCAACCCCCTTGAGCTACTAAGATTAATTTCGGAGGGAGCATTAATTTTATCTTTCAGTGTTCTCCAGCAATGCTATCCTGCGCTGGTCTAGTGCTGAAAGGAGCTACCCAACTTTACGAACGAAGAAAAATTAGAAGCGTCTCACTTTTCCTTTCGCCAACAATCTCATTGCTTCCCTAGCCACGAGAAATTTTGCCAAAAACTTACGGAGACCTTTAATGATATGCAGATGTGTGAGTCTCAGGACGATTCACGTGAGAACAAAGAAAGTATAATAATTTGATACCAACAGAAATAAATTACCGAAAAGAAAAGCTTGAGAGTGATACACAGACACACATAAACACACACACACACACACACACACTAGAGTAAGAGTACATAATACGAATGCATGCAGTATATGAACATCTCAAAACGGAAAATCAATTATTTCCAGTTTTTAGGCAGTCTGCAATTACTATACAACGCCGTAGGAAACTGGAAAAAGGAAACGAAGCTTCATTCTGTTAGAAAAGATGTGCTCATGTTCCTTCCAAAATATGGACACAAATACGTTGTGTAGTATGTAAAACACGACTGAAAAGATGCTTGATAACTTGGTGTGAAAAGATTTATCCATTTTTGTTAAACTGTAATAGCGTCTTCAGCTTTACATTAAAATAGTAGAGTGAACAATACCATGGAAAAGTGCATTTTGAACACCGAAACTATACTTGAGTGTGTATGATAATTTCAGCCGTTCAAAGTCATTTTGAAATTAAATATCCTCAATCTCTGGAAGTCCTTGATGCTTAATATTTTTTTGAAACGTTAAAACTGAGAAGGTATAATTTTCTTCGCTCTGCATACGCACGCACACACGATATATATATATATATATATATATATATATATATATATATATATATATATATATATATATATATAGATATATGTAGATATATGTAGATACATATATATATATATATATATATATATATATATATATATATATATATATATATATATATATGTGTGTGTGTGTGTAATTGTAATAGCCACAATGCCCTCTTAACTTCTCGAATTCTTTGCACTTTTTTTTGGATATCCTTGTCACTACAAAGCCGTAAGATCCAAACACAAGAAATTGAAGAGACTGTGATGGCCGGTCGCGGGAAACGAACCCACATCACCATAATCACAAGGAGGTCACGTGTTACGGATCCAAACGCAAGAAATTGAAGAGACCGTGATGGCCGGTCGCGGGAAACGAACCCACATCACCATAATCACAGGGAAGTCATCTGCGACCGGCCATCACAGTCTCTTCAATTTCTTGCGTTTGGATCTTACGGCTTTGTAGTGACAAGCACATCCGAAAAAGCGCGAAGAATTCGAGAAGTTAAGAGGGCATTGTGGTTATTACAATTACATATGTATCTGGTAAAAGTGACCAGTAGATTCTACATATGAGTATATGTATATATATGTATACATATACCAGCTGACCAACCTGGCGCTGCCCAGGAAAACTCTGAATGACAGTCTACAGGTAGGGGAAGGGGAGGGAGAAGGGAGAGGTGGAGGATGAAGGGGAAGGGAGGGGGAGGGGAAGGGGAGGGGCAGGAAAAAGAAGGGAAGAGGAAAGGGGAATCAGGAGGGGAAGTGGGAGGGGAGGGTGAGGGGAAGTTATGTTCCTCTGTCAGAAGAGAATGAAAAGCATCTCCACTGAACAAAGACACTAAATAAAAAATATTGTATTTCTACAATTCGCACTCAAGTGTGTTTATATGTTTGTGTGTGTGTGGGAGGGGAGAAGGTTTGTCTCTCTTGTAACAACAGATGGACCTACCGGCCTTAGGTATGTAGTGAAGTGTTGTTGCCACAACACCACATAAACCTCATTTAAACCGAATTTATAACAATATACGCCACTGTGACGCTAAGTAGTCGCTATTATGAATTCCGAAGATAAAAGCGAAGAAGAAACGATCGAATTAATGAGAAAATTTGCAGCTGAACTAGTAAAGAAAAAGGATATATTCTCATCATATATCTTGCACGTCGTGTTGAGCTACCAGCTACTACGCATGCGTGAATGAGGAAGGCAACTGGCATGCGTATGTGTTTAGGGAGAAAATCTTTGGACCTGTTGGTTTGGGTTCACTGCTTTATAGCTATGAAATATGTTTTGTAATGAAGCCGAATATATTTAATTTAGCAATACAAGCAAACAGTGAATTATACTGTATGTTTAACACAAATAGTAATCATTATCATAAATTACGATCAAAATTCACGTAAATTCTGATAAAAAATCTATGTTATACTGGATTTGGATTTATTGTTGTAGGTTAACCATACGTCTGATAGCACATGGAATAAAAGGTGAAGCGTCAGGAGTAAAATGAAAATTAACCCAATAGCACTGAAGGAAAAGGTGACGTAAAAACGAAAATTTCGTTTGTTATGTTTGTATGCCTGTCACTGGGTAGGGGTTTGGTTTTGAGTTAAAAACCTTTCTGGAGTGACATAGAGGCCACGTGCAAAATTTTGTCTGGGTCTGTCAAGCGGTTCGGATTTCTATGGTGGACAAACAAATTTACAAACATTCACATATAATGCATATGTATGTATATATATATATATATATATATATATATATATATATATATATATATATATATATATATATATATATATGCGTGTGTGTGTGTGTGTTAAATGGCCCTATCCCCAGGTCAAATAGGGCCATCTTTTATTGCTGTATCTGTTTTAAGAACAGAATCAATAATCTTACTTTCCTAAGATGTCTCTGGTAGCAGTGGCTCATTCATGGGTCACTAAATTCCTTCTCCTTTGTCGACTTCTCTCACTGAACCTATTCTTAAACAAAGGTCTACTGGAATTAAACACTGATATACAAAATTAGACTTTATTTCCAAATTTAATGAAGGCGATTCAGCAAAAGTTACGATCATTAAGTGAATTCCACCCCCTATAAATGAAAATCATTAGTAGAGGAAATTCTGATTCACAAATATTCAGATTACTAATTCGGAACCAGCTAATACTAGTGACGAACACCCTGTTCACCAAATAATTATTCTAGACCACAATAAATGTCATATAGTATCTAAAGAATAAACACCACTTCCCAAAATGTTCGTCCTCACAAGACGAACCCAGAATTCCTGTTGAAAGAAACATATCAATATATTAAAACCTGAAATGGTGTTAAAATACATGAATACCCAAAACAGAAAAATGCACATGGAAAATAGAACAGGGAAATACTTAAGGGAGACACTGGAATTTCACTGCAGGACTACTAGGTCTTTCCACCAGATGCCTGGAAAAGATATTAAGTGTTCGGGAGCAATTGTACTCACTTTCTATGACGGTAAATAACAGATTTTCCAGTGGCGATCCTCCAACACTTCACCACTAACCAAAACAGACCCAGTCTCTTAATGAAGTCACCTTGCAAGAGTCTATTCCCCTGTTAATATACCATTCGCGAGGGCAACACACATACGCACTCACACAATCATTTCTTCCGAAAATGTGACGACTTCGGGTCAATGTTTGATCGCGCTGTCTCCATGGATTTAAATCATGTTCAAATAGCTCTCTGTATCCAACTGTGCAAACCTGCAACATCGACACAAATGCACCTACAGCGGAAGCGCCACTGACAGGTTAGCACATAGTCCGTCCAAAGTCATCCCAGACTATATATATATATATATATATATATATATATATATATATATATATATATATATATATATATATATATATATATATATATATATATATATACTGTATATAATATATAATATATAATATATATATATATATGCATATATGTATATATATATATATATATATATATATATATATATATATATATATATATATATATATATATATATATATATATGTATATATGCCGTATATATAGATATATATAAGAAAAGTATAAGGCTGAGGCTGAAAGGCTGACATTTCTTCCGCTCCAACTTTAATCTTGAACAGTCAGTAGACAAACGGAATGAAAAAGTTGCCTCAAACCACCTTGACCTTCATTTATTGCCTAAGGCCAATAATCTTTCGTTCTTGTCTTTTTCCCTTATTTGAATGATCATTGATTTTTATCCCGTACACTCTCAGACACAATAAACACTAATTATGCAGTCGTAAAAATCATCTGAAGATAAACTAATTAGATAATTAAGACTTGCCGGAACTAGTTCCACTCAGTAAGGACAGTTTCTCAGGTCACCCGATTGTCATTAACTTTTACGTAAGTAGCTAATTACCACCAAACAACGCCAATGGCATGTATCATCAGTTTTATTTCAGCAAAAGTTATTAATTGCTGATAAACTGTTACCTTCAATAAGGCCTGCACTTGGAAGTAATATAAACTTTGGCTTAATGGGAATCCTAGAGACTCTTTGTAATTCAGAAGGTTAGGCATCATACTTTTCTCAACCCTCCACCCCTCTCTCTCTCTCTCTCTCTCTCTCTCTCTCTCTCTCTCTCTCTCTCTCTCTCTCTCTCTCTCTCTCTCTCTCTCTCTCTCTCTTATAAATGAATATGATACAGATTGCAAGTCAATTCCAAGAACTGTCTCTGTTATATGGGGAATACTCAATTTTACATATTTTTTCTTGTCAAATATTATTCATTATTCCTACGAACTGCTTTTATGTAATTAATAATTTGCATCATCCTACAAGCTATAAATTGATTTTATTATAAATTAATCTTAGTATAAAATTCATGGGCTGTAATTACAACAGGATAATAACTCCTGGTGTACTTTCTTTTCCATATGTAAAATGCTCATACTGTGACACTTCATTAATATCATGTCAATGAATGTCAGCTTAAACGAGACTCATTAATTTTGCGTAAAATATGAGAGGAAGGTTAATTAAATAACAGAAATTATAATATCAAATTGCGTGAATTTCGAAAACCACAAAATTTTCCTAAAAATAATCTCCCCTCCCTGATTTCCAAATTCTAGAGTTGAATGAAGCCTAGTTCCCTCAGTCCGTCGGTACTTTAGCGTCTAAAATCAATTAGAATCGCCTCTGAGGGACAAGCTGCTGGGAATTTTCATTCATTTGTTGAAAAAATTCTCAGTGTTAAAAAAATTTAAAATATTTAATTAGGTATATATACGTATAATTTACATATATATATATAATATATGTATATGTACGTATTACACACACACACATATACATACATATATATATATATATATATATATATATATATATATATATATATATATATATATATATATATATAATCAGTAAGCTACAAACGTCCTTTAATATCCAATTCGCTCTACCTCGGAAATAATATATTTTCATGTATGTTACCGAAGGGGAATTTTTTAGTTGATAATAAGTTCGTCGTCCCGTGGGCTCGAACCAACGAAGGACAAGAACTCAGGACTACAGTGGACGCCTTAATCCACACGGCCAGCAAGTGAGGAACGGGACGACGAACTTATTATCAACTAAAAAATTCCCCTTCGGTAACATATATGAAAATATATTATTTCCGAGGTAGAGAGAATTGGATATTAAAGGACGTTTGTAGCTTATTATTATATATGAATCACGGTGATGTGATAAAAAGTCATATATATATATATATATATATATATATATATATATATATATATATATATATATATATATATATATATATATATATATATATTTATATATATATATGTATATATATATATTATATATATATATATGTATATATATATATATGTATATATATATATATGTATATATTATATATATATATATATATATATATATATATATATATATATATATATATATATATATATATATATATATATATATGGTAATAGCGTACTTTTCCTCGAGAGTCACGGAGGATCTACTGAACAAATTGAGAGAATTAAAAAAACACATAAGAGATAACACAACAGAAAGCAAATCTTATTCTAGTCATCTTGAGGCAAGAGTAAGTGACTTCTGACTTTAGTCCTAACTTTGAAGGACAAAGGAAGATAGCTAAACCGGGGAAGTGTTAGCTTGATGGATTGCAAAAGGTGTTAGAACGGAAAGTTTTATTATCTTGGACGCTGTAGAGTGCGTGCCAGCTGGTAGATGAATGGATGGGTGTCAGTAGTGTACTCACGTGCTGCTGATGAGTCTTTCTTGTTACACTGATGCAGCGGCTGAATGCTGTATTTTATATCTTCACTTGTGAGGGACCTCGTATTTTCCTGAGAGACGAGAGACGATTTCTATTTACAGAAATGGAGTAGCAAATTCAAATTTCATTGTTCTTTATACTGTTCATTTTAGTAGTAACATTAAACTATTATGTAATAAAACACATGCCCTGACACACACACATTCTTATATATATATATATATATATATATATATATATATATATATATATATATATATATATATATATATATATATATATATATATATATATACATATATATATATATACATATATATATATATATATATACATATATATACATATATACATGTATATATATATATATATATAATGTGTGTATGTGTGTGTTTGTGTGTATACATATATATATAGTATGTATATATATACACATATATATACATACATACATCAATACATACACACATACACACACACACACACACACACACACACACATATATATATATATATATATATATATATATATATATATATATATATATATGTGTGTGTGTGTGTGTGTGTAAGAATGTGTGTGTGTCAGGGCCTGTGTTTTGTTACTTAACAGTTTAATGTTTCTACTGAAATGAACAGTATTAAGAACAAAGAAATTTGAATTTGCTACTCCATTTCTGTAAACAGAAATCGTCTTTCGTCTCTCAGGAGAATACGAGGTCCATCACAAGTGAAGATATAAAATACAGCATTCAGCCGCTGCATCAGTGTAACTAGAAAGACTCATCAGCAGCACGTGAGTACACTACTGACACCCATCCATTCATCTACCAGCTGGAACGCACTCTACAGCGTCCAAGATAATAAAACTTTCCGTTCTAACACCTTTTGCAATCCATCAAGCTAACACTTCCCCGGTTTAGCTATCTTCCTTAGTCCTTCAAAGTTAGGACTAAAGTCAGAAGTCACTTACTCTTGCCTCAAGATGACTGGAAAAAGATTTGCTTTCTGTTGTGTTATCTTTAATGTGTTTTTTTTAATTCTCTCAATTCGTTCAATAGCTCCTCCGTGACTCTCTAGGAAAATTACACAATTACCATTTGTTTGTGAGAGAGAGAGAGAGAGAGAGAGAGAGAGAGAGAGAGAGAGAGAGAGAGAGAGAGAGAGAACAAGGAGTTGCGTTGCCATATTACCTAGCAAGAATTAATTTTATGTTCTTCATTATTGTGCAGAAAGGGTTCAGCAAATTTATTGCACGTGGAAGAATATTTGCACAGTATTAGCTTCAGATATTACTTTATAGTAAATGGCCAACGCCTCCTGAGGGGTCTTTGCCCGTCACCTCTTTCGGCTGGTGAAAGAAATGGCCGAATTCTCAAGAAATACAAATATGATTTACAATCCAATGGGGATAATTTATTTCCATGGGCATTCACAGGACCTTACATAGTTCCGCTTGAGTTTCCTATTTCGGGCTTTGTAAAAAAAAAAAAAAATCTCATGAATAAAAACAAAGTAAAAATCGGTTCAGTTCGACTCCCACGAATTGGTATAAAATCTGGCATACGTGGTCCGAATTTTTTTTTCATAATTCTCTCAGCATTTTTCCTTATTCAAACCGAACCACTCCTTAATCGGGCTAATATTCTACAAGAATCAGCAATTTTACTACTCAGATTTAAATACTGGCAGTTTTGGAGTTGGGACCAAATTTATCAAATACTTACGGGCTTAATTTAAAGAATAAGTTCCTAGGTAGGTGGAAATATCGCGTAAATTGTTATTCTAAAATGCTACATTTTAGATTTTCGTTACTGAGTTTAGTCAGACAAAATCGAAAGCTGAAAAATCAACTCGAATGAGAAAAATTTTAAAAAATCAACTTTTGTAAATTAAAAACACAAAACTGAAACGAATAATGATTTTGCAGCTTTACTGGGTGTCTTGTAATGCAAATAGCATTATCTGGTATTTGAAAAATGCATCAAATGTATTCATACAAATAATAAATTTATATATTAGTCTTATTAATGAAAATGTTCAAGATATTCACATGTTTATTAGTGATTTCAAAATAACTGTTACTCACTACTAATTCTATATTTCCTCACGTCTGCTAATATGTGCTCTGCTAAATTCTCCCTTGTTTATTGCATGACCATTTTGTTCCGCTGACAGGCTAGTACATGCCATTTTTAGCATGTGTCTGGTATAGGAACATTAATAATGATAATAATAGTTGCCAGTTATGGAACCCAGTAAAATGTGTTCCTGTATCGCTCTCACTGAAGACAGTGTCCATGGCTGTAAAGGACAGTAAACACGTTAGTAACCTGAACAAACAGACGACAGAGCCTTGCATAACAAGTAGTTATGTGTGCATGACTAAGGTCGTAAAACAAATGCAAGCACGCTGTGTCATGTGGACGGGCGCTGGAACAACTTACGCGGAAACGTTTACGAACTTTGTATCTTAGGAATGTATGAGGATACCAAGGATCTACAGAGACATATTCCTACAATCTTAACTAAGAGTTCTTGCAAGGTTTGAATGCTTAAAGGCACTAGAAAGACACATTGCAACCGCCAGGATTAATGTCAGATCTTGGAGCTGGTCAGAATTTTGGCAATGCAAAAATATGTTTCGTAAAGCTCTCATTTAGATTTTATAATTATTCCTAATAATCCTAGCAGGATAAGGTTGCTGAGGTAAGTTACATATGATATGATCGAAAGATTGTGATAAACACACACACACAAATATATATATATATATATATATATATATATATATATATATATATATATATATATATATATATATATATATATATATATATATATATATATATATATATATATATATATATATATATATATATATATGGTTAAAAATCACAGTAGATGCATGCTTTCACGTTTATTAACACACTGTGCCCAGACGATGCGTTAATAAACGTGAAAGCGCTTGGTACTGAACTTCTGCCTGTCATTTTCCTGTGGGTTTCGCTTTATATATATATATATATATATATATATATATATATATTTTATATATATATATATATATATATATATATATAGTGTATATATATATATATATATATATATATATATATATATATATATATATATATATATATATATATACACAAAGCATGCACCGACCGAATTTATGAATAAAATCTGATATATAGCAATATATACAAAAATATGAATAAACCAAACGCAACAATCTCAATGATGAATATAAATGGCGAATTTCCTCTTCATTCACCAAAAGCATCACCGTGTCGTGATACGGGAGGCGAATCTGGAACTGAGGTTCCTTGTGCATGCAAAGCCAGTGGTTTAGAATTTACGACGGTAGAACGGGTTGTCAGGGAAGAGCTTCTTGTTATGTGGAAGTGAAGGAGAATGTCGCTGGAAGGCAAGAGATGAGTGATGAAAGGGAGCAACGAATGACGGTATTAAAGAAAAATAAAGAGGAGGACTAGCATTTCGCCATCACATCACTAACAGAGAGAGAGAGAGAGAGAGAGAGAGAGAGCAGATTTCTGACGAAAAGGAAAGGATGAGGAAATGTCGCTGGTAGGCAAGTGGAAACGAACGATGAAACGGAAGGACAAGTGAATACAGCAATATAATGATAATAATAATAAGACGTATAGAGAAGACTATATAAATCAAATGCCGTGGAAACAGCAAAAATTTTCAACGCAACTGCCCTTAGCGAAGGTCTCCTCCCTAATAATAATAATAATAATAATAATAATAATAATAATAATAATAATAATAATAATAATAATAATCAAGATATGCAGAATAATATTCTGTTAAATCCTCACCGAAAGAGAGAAGGCGTATAAAAAGAACATATGACGAAATTTGAGACCATCACCCAACGCCCACCAAAGGAAAGGAAATGTGCCGGAGGGTGTGCTAAGCTGAGGCGAGGACCGTAATCCGATATGATTAAGAAGTAACAAAGGAACCACATATGGAACAAGGAAAAGATTAGGCCAAGAAATACGACTTAGCCAAAGAAAATAAGAGAAATCTGCACGTTTGTCTAAGAGAAGGAGATTAATGAAATGATATGAGATCGATAATCCCCCTTAAAATAAATGAATAAGATGAAAAAGTGCATCAGCCTCGCATCTATTTAGATTAAAAGAATAAAACCACATGAACAAATTGAGGGAGTGAGTATTCGTCTGTTTCAGTCAGCGTTAGCCTAGTCCAACACGAAATCAGTGACTTCCTAGAAATCTTATTTTAAAAAAGCCAATATAGTTGGACCACAAATAATATTTATATATATATATATATATATATATATATATATATATATATATATATATATATATATATATATATATATATAGTTATGTTCGAGTCAAGATAATTTACTAAATTAACAAGTAAAAAATGCGCTGAAGTTTCTTCGTCGCAACCGAGTTTTCTGTACAGCGTATAATGCTTTATGAAACTCTCAGGCACGGCCCATGAAACTCTCAGGTGGCCCATGAAACTTTCAGCCATGGCCCAGTGGTGGCCTGTGTTGTTGAAGCCTATAGCAGTGCCAGACGCACGATCATGGCTAACTTTAACCTTAAATAAAATCAAAACTACTGAGGCTAGAGGGCTGCGATTTGGTATGTTTGATGATTGGAGAGTGGATGATCAACATACCAAGTTGCAGCCCTCTAGTCTCAGTCTCAGAGGGTTTTAAGATCTGAGGGCGGACAGAAAAAAATGCGGACACAGACAAATAGCCATCTCAATAGTTTTCTTTTGCAGAAAATTAAAAATGTGATAGTCAAAGGTCTATAAATCACAATTAGTTTGATTCCACAAGATGGATAGTTCCATAGTTATAATTCAAAAACTGCCAAAAGGACAGCAATCTATAGAACTTGATACTAATTTGAGTGGAAGGGGTTTCCTTGGTTATATGGTCGGCGTAAGCCTATTTCAAGATAAAACAACATAAAATAAAATAAAGGTAAGTTGAATAAAATCAGGATGAGAAAGACGACAGGAGAGAGAGAGAGAGAGAGAGAGAGAGAGAGAGAGAGAGAGAGAGAGAGAGAGAGAGAGAGAGAGGGGGAGGGATGGAAATAATGTAAGCACAAATTCAAAAGGCCTTTCTAATTAGCCTATTATGGGGAAGGCAGCCAAGTACCAGTTTCTTTTACACGCGAAGTTAATGCTCATGATTGCACTGTCATCGACTTTATATAAAGCTATCATCCAATCCAAACCAAATCAAAGCAACTTCAATAAATAAACGAATACTAAATTTACAAGATAACCAACTTTACTACAACTCCAAGCATTTCATGACACCAACGATTACGCGTGCACCCACTAGACACAAATTTGCGGAATAAAAAGAGCCTGATAACGATAATGGCTTCATAAAACTTCACAAGCCTTTCGAACCGTAATAAAAGAGCGAGATTAATCTTGGGTTCGGTATTTTGCAATAAACGCAAAAATGAAGAAATAAGGAAGACAAAAAAGAACGAGAACCCGATCCAGACATCCTTTTAAACACGCTAATGGTCTTCCAAAACGCCCATGAAACGGCAATTCTTTTCAGGGGGAGGAGGATAAAATCGTGATGTTAGTGGCTTTGGGGGAGAGCTGATATACAGGTCCATGAAAGTATCTCACATCTCTGAAAAGAAGTGACCAGTGACTTCCAGATATTCTTTTTCCTCAAAGAGGAATGACAAATGATTACAGTAGATGTATCCCCATGTACGAGTAAAACCTAATATTTAAGACACCAGGTCAAAAACTTTCAGGGACATCGCACAATCCACGAACTCGACAAATAGACATGCTATGTAATTTGCAATAATAATAACAATAAAAGATAAAAGTGTAGAAATGTGTATATCCTCTTTTAGTAAATTTAAGCAGTTTTATGCTATATAGGTATACCGGATATCATACACATGCATTTACAGTGCGTGTGTGAGAGAGAGAGAGAGAGAGAGAGAGAGATCGGGCCGAGCACTCTGTATGATAAAAATCTCGAGTGATGTTCGCAATTGAATTTGACAGAACTGTTTCAGACTTTATTCGTATTTAACAAAATAGCTGAAAGAACTTTTTCAATTTCAAAACGGAGAAAAATTTCAACGTATCTTGACAAACACCATAAAGTAAAAGTACCTAGAGTGAGCTTTCTTATTCAAAAGATAAAATTTGGGACTCGATTAGAAAGAGAGAGAGAGAGAGAGAGAGAGAGAGAGAGAGAGAGAGAGAGAGAGAGAGAGAGGGGGACGGCTTTCAGTAAAGTTAGACCAGACAACAGAACATTCCTTTATATATTGGACTAATCAAGGGCCAATTTACGATAGTTTTAATGACACTTGTATTGGTAACAGAGCAATAAGGTTTGGGTTATTAGCCTCCAACTAAGAATAATGGAAAAGCGTTGGGAGGCTTCGGTGAAGGTCTAGACTAGGAGATTGGGTGTGAGTCACACAAAATACAAGAAAAATGATAAAACGGTAACTCTCTAAAAATTAAAATAAAACTATAGCAAGTTTTTATGCAGAATTGAGCGATATATACTGAACAGAAAACTTCAAACATATGGAAGAACTTCGATAACTAACACAGAAAATGTCTTGGCTCAAGGATAGAGTTAAAGCGTAGAAATTCAATATCCAGCACAGGGAAATAAAAAAAAATAAAAAAAACCCTTACGCACATTTATGTACATCAAGTAGAACTGTTTGGGAAAAAACATTTCCCAAAATGTTTTTTAAGCAAAGAGCAGACAAGGAAACAGCCTTATTTTGGTGCTAAGCATTGCACCAGGAAATAACGAGGCTGTCCCAATGGCGATACGAAAAGCAATAAACGAAGGAGGGAATGATGGATGGACTAAGGCCACTCTTACCAAGTTTTGTCATTTTGAGCCAAAGTCAAGATACTTGCAAGAAATCCTCACACGAGACTCTTTACTTGGAAGCCAATAAATGACTTTGAACGTCGTAAGAACGTGAATTTTTTTTCTAACTTTTCTCTCTTTTTATCTTTTTTTTTTCTAATCGTTTTGCTTTTATTATTATGACCGTATCTACAGTTCTAAAGCAAGGTAAATTCATGAGTCATAGAGGTTCACGTGAAATGCAAAACACAAAACTTACAGGAAAGGTAAAACAAGCCTGGTTAGAACCAGCCAGATTTGTGAAAATCTGACTTCTTGACATTTTATCCTTCAGTTATTTCAAGAACCAGAGGTGGGAATTTAAGACAGTGAAATGAAGGTCGACTTGATTTCAGAATTCCTCCATAATTACTTCGCAATTACAGCCAATGTGAGAGCCTGACCTCCGAGCCTGAAATACTAATGTGTTGTCCATTTTAATTAGAAACCTTGTAATCAAGAAGCAAGAGTGGGAAGTATGAAGCCACCTTTAACTGCTGAATCTAAAGTGATCGGATGACTCGTATTTACAGGAATGGAGTAACTACAATTATTATTTCTTTTTTTTTACGATCATAACTGAGAAACATGCAAACACTCACTGTATGCATCTCTCTCTCTCTCTCTCTCTCTCTCTCTCTCTCTCTCTGTCTCTGTCTATGAATCAAATGGGATAACTGCATTTAAATTTTCTCTCTCAAATTCTCATTTTCATTCAGATTCTTGTGGATTCTTTACTTATTCAACTATATAGCTCTGAAAATATTCTTCCACTTCCCTGGAGGAAGGGGAAAAGGATACCACCACGACATGAGCACAAAGGACTCTGAACGACTGGCATCCTAGGATTCTGGATTTGTCATTTTCTGGATAATAAATTCTATCCTTACTTTTTATTGCGTTTCACTTAATCAAAGAAAAGTTTATTCCACTGGATATTTTTCCACAGAGCCTCTCCTAATTCGTCATTCACTCTTAAAATAAATGGGGCAATCAAAGCACAAAGGTAAGCACTTCGACCTGTCCGTCGAGGTAATAGATAACAGACATCACAATGACAGACATAACACTACTACGTATCATCAAAAACAATATTGTGGCGTTGCAAAGACCACATTCATGACAGAAAAAACTTGCCACAGTATCCCGTGGATCGACGCACTCGTGATACAGGCGAAGAAACAAATTTTAGAAACCTTTAGTTTTTTACCTTTAACATCGCTGAATAGAGAAGTAAATAAAAAAAAATGGGAGAGAGATTGGAATCTTTGAGGAGTAGGTGGAGGAGGAGGAGGAATGAGGGTGAGGAGGACAAGCGTTTACCCAAGAGATTAGTTACGACGTCATCTTCTAAGGCGCAAATGGCCTCATTCCGTTTCCTCTTGTCGCTCCTCCCAAAAGAGGCGCGATTTAAAAGGATGCCTCCGAGGGGACTCTCTCAAAAGATGAGGGCAAAGCAAACGTCGCGATGGAAAATCCGAGGGTAAATGGGCAAAAGATTTTCTCCTTGAATATGTCATAAAAGGCAATCACTAACAATCAAGTCCTCCCCCACCACTTTATCCCGAAGGTAAACACGGCCCGTCTATAGAGATTTACAGGTGACCATACAGTTATTTCACGGCTTATCAGTAGCTATCCCCAAGTCTGTAAGGATTCTTTATTTTAAATATCCCTGTCTATATAACCAGTTTAATATAATTTACTTGTGTATATATATATATATATAGTAAATATATATAATATATATATATATATATATATATATATATATATATATATATATATATATATATATAAATATATATATAAATAAATATATATATATATATATATATATATATATATATATATATATATATATATGTAATTTCCTACTTTAATGTTCGTTTGTATGTATTCTAATATTTATCTATTGCTGCCATGAATCTAAGTTACGCGATTAATAAAACTGTTACTTTCAGCCATAAATTTCATGATCATGAATCTTTAAGATATTCTCAGATTCCTACGCTCGAACTTCCAAACAATTTTAATGCCTTTCTTCATTCTTTTTCAAAAGTGAGAGAAATCTTCATCATTTTTCACTTACTTCTCTTCGAATGGAAATCGGTAAAAGAATGGCTGTTAATTTCCTTCAATAAAACCTTTCCGGAATGGATCGTCATAGTATTCATACAGAAGCATTTATGTATGGCTAAAGATTATTCCTTTAATAACTTTGATTGTTTTCCATATTTTTTTCGTTAAGGAAAGTGTCACAGATAAGTTCATATACTGTTAATGTTCTAATAAATTATATATACGAGATGTTTATAAAATGTCTGTGGAGTTTGTGTGTGTGTGTGTTGTGTGTGTGTGTGTGTGTGTGTGTGTGTCTCTGACAAACACTCCTGTAGCTGATAATTTAAGTCCAGGCCAATGACACGGAATCCCAACCAAGTATCCGGCGGCAGCAGCCGGTTTCCCAAGCCCTTTCATGGCAGCCGTGGAACATTGGGATGGGACTATTGTTATCGAATGCTTGAAATTCATGGCCGAAATTCTGAGAGAGTTTATGAGTTTTCTTTTAGTTCCCTCAATCTCCTCTTTTTGAAAATGAGCATAAAACACAGATTAATACGCGCAAACTGATGATTTAAATTATGAGAACAAAGGAGAACCAAGTAAAGGTAGGATAATTTTTGTACTAAGTAAAAGCAAATAATAGTGAGAGGTTTTTCTTAAAGAAATAAATGTAAAACAACCTATGACCTTACCCTAAATACTAGGACCAATTCAAACATATGAAAACGATACAGCGAGATCAAGTTGGAATTTATCGATCGCGACAAGAAATACGGAGACAAAAGTGGGATTTCTATCAGGAAAGATCTGTCTCCTTCTGCATCGTGGGTTATTAAAGCTGGTCGATGTGGCATACTCCGTAATCGGCTTACTGCTTCGAAGCACACTAGTTCTCTTCTCATTCTTTCTCCTTTAGCCCTCTCTCTCTCTCTCTCTCTCTCTCTCTCTCTCTCTCTCTCTCTCTCTCTCTCTCTCTCTCTCCCCGCCTTTTCTTCCACTGACTTTCCTCAGCGAACTACTTCCTGTTTTCCTTCAGTTCCTTTAGCTACAACATGCCGCAATTGAGATTTGCCAGTCTAATCAAAGTATCCAGTGGGCCTTCCAGTCAAATTTGATAGATTAACTTCTCTAGATGAACAGAAGGTCGGTCATAAACAGTTGATAAATACTAAAAGTAAATTTACTGAACACGAAGTGTGATAAATCCAACTCCTCAGCTGAATAAAATGGATAATATTAAAGAAATAAACACGACAATAGAAGCTCCATTCTTGTGAATGTTTGAGTTACAACATTTATTGAACACTGGGAAAATTTTCTCTAACAAATATAAAATAAGTTCACCCTATGTGAAAGATATTTACGATCAAAAAAGCCTTACTTAATGCGCTTGAAATGCAATTCTCAACATTAATTTTCTGAATAGAAAATAACCTTTTGACCTTCTTAAAACTTTCTCAGCCATATTAATTTTACGAAATGACTACCAATCCTTCCACGTCGCATAAAAACAGGACAGCTGCAACCGTTATTATTAAGATATGCAAAACGGAGCGCAGAAAAATAATATAGCCATATACTTTGGGTTTGAATACAATTCTTACAGTCATTTAACGACGAAAATCTGAAGATACTGCTCTGTAGTTCTTAAACAACTGTCCTGAATTATTGAGTAGTGCTGATTCTGATCCAACAGAGAGGTCAAAGATCTGCCTTAAACTTCACCACTAAAGCTGAAGACTTGGCACTGTGTTTCGTTTATTATAGTGTTGAAATGACGGATTATGAGTATTTGTTTACCGGGAAAAGCAGAAATTACATCTGAAAGACTGAGTCATCTCTATAGAATTGGAAAAATACACACATTAACTCTCTTGTTACTGCCCTTACAAGATGAAGAAGTGTTAATTTTGTCAAAACTGTGTAACATTAATAATGTGATACATATGAATATTCAACTAAACCTGTGGGGATTAAGTCTCAGCAGAAGAAATAAGTTCTTTGTATGAAAAGTTTTCAGATAAGATGCAGAAACGACTGTGTATAAATTCTGACTAAGTGACAGAGAAGAGAAGGGCTTCGTGCCTTAAATAAATTCTTTCGAGCTTTGCCAGACAAAGTTTCAACCCATGGTGCTATGAACAGTTAGTTGTTTTTACTGCTGTACGATCTCAAAATCCTGAACCCACTGGTTCTTAAGTTATTGATATCAAAACATAAACGAAAATTTGGCCGACAGTTCTTTGTTGCAAAGGTGTTGTAAAGAAAATAAAAAAACTTCAGAATTGTAAGATTCTCTAACGTAGGTTGGCCTTAATGACCCTCGTAGTCAGTCACAAAGGCAAATTAACATAAATTACTTACTACCATCTACTTTAGTTCTAGTACTAAACTAGAGAAACAGTGGTAGTTATATCTTCATTTGTTGTTTTAATGTGACGAACACAACATAAAGATATTACTCCTCTTCAGATTCCAGGTATATAGTCTGAGTACATCATTTCTTTCTTGATTAATAATGCAGAACTGACCGCCGAAAGGATGCTCACTGACATTCACTTCTGTTGTTGCTCAGCACCAGTATAAATGTTCTACATCTATAGGATTCTTGCTGAAACAATGGACTGCTCTTCTAAAAGACTCAGTGAGATGAGAAGCAAGAAGCAGAAGGACTCATGCCACTCACGCCACAGCCCTGGCTGTAAGCATGGAGTTTGTACCGATCGTCAGAATTTTCGCGTTGTCCACCAGACATTGTACATCTGAAAGGGGTCACCCAGTGTGCATTTTCGTCATGTTTCATCAAAATTTGTTCATTTGCTTTCGAAATAGTTAGTTAACGTACGGACTGGCGGAAACTAGGGATTTTAGTCCGTAGACAACTTTAGGTACCGGTCATGTTTACTTGAGGTTTTAGCCTTTTGCCGACAACTGTTCTTGGAAGCTATATTATTCATTATTTATGTCTTAAAACATTACCGAATACTTAAGCATTAATCAATCGCCTTACGAAGATACAGAATATTAAAACATAAGGCAGTTTCAGAGCATTACAAGATTCACCATGAAGTCATTAAATGCCAACTTGCATAATCTGTATATCGTGAAAACCTTTTGATAACGAAAAATATTTATTCCATGTTTAGACGAAAACTCGTCATGAGGCAACGGTTTATTCAACAAAGAAATAAAAATTAATACGAAACGTTATAGGAATGTAAATACCAGATAAAAATTGTACACTTTTACCTGTGAAAGATAAGAAGGGCCAACCCCCCCCCCCAAAAAAACAACAAATTCAAGGGAAAAATCGCTTTTTTATTGAAGGGTTTTTCTTTTTCATTTTGGGGAAAATCGTGAGAGGCTTTCCTACGATTAGCCATCAGGCACGTGATCAGCATTTAAACAGCCGAAGAGGCGATTTTCTGAATATTCTAAGGTACTCTGAAGAGTTTTAAAAGTTTGTTTAAACACCCCTGAACGGGTCTAAACTTTTTAACTAATAGGAAAACGTGCAGCAGAGCGTGTTCACAGGAAAATGCTTTACCGCAGTTAGAATATATTTGTATAACTACTATAATTACAATATATATATTACATCTATACATACACACACACACACACACACAGACACACACACTATACAAATACATAAACTATGGTATATATGGTGTCATTTGACATTCAGCTGAAATAATTTCTGCAGTGATTTTATCAAAACCTGGTGTTTTCCATCTCGCAAGGTTATTATTGATTCCACTTCGTCAGCTTCTGGTGTCATAATCCCATCATCACTCTTTATCTCTTATTCATGATTCCACAAAAATGTTATCTAGCGTTGTCTGTTATTATTGACCCATCCTCCCTGTTGAGAGGTATTTTCATCTTTTCTTTTGATTAATAATTCTTTGGGCTACTCTAACACCATTGCCACTCCCTAAATACATGGCTCAGTCAACACCATTTGCCAATTTGTCCAATTCTCTGTTATCTCTTCTTAATCTTCATCTAACGTCACTGTCGAAACTTGGGTACATAGCAGGTTAAGTTCTTCGTCTCCTCCCTAAAACTTATTGTTATGTACATTTTTTTTAATATAACCTGAAGAAAACGAATAAAGCTTAGAAAATAAAACCATACATAAAGATCTATTCTTCCCACAAAGTTAACCTTCAAACGATTCAAAGCATATAACGCTATATATGTGCATACATACATACACACACACACACACTATATATATATATATATATATATATATATATATATATATATATATATATATATATATATATATATATATATAATCATCATTACATCCAGTGCCACGTTACGCACAGGGTCTTTCCTTTACCTCATCTTCCACAAGTCTCCATTCCTTTCCAGCATCCTTTCTCGCAATTCTCATCCAAGTAGGTCTGGTTCTTTAAATTCTTCGGTTGCCCTCAGGAAAAACGTTTGACAAAATCACGTGCTATTCCCAAAGGGTTGTGGAATGGACATGTTCAAGATATATACGTCTCCCTTTATCACTACCTCAGAGATATTAGATCTTCCATAATTTCCCTGCCAATTTACTTCTTATTCTTTTTATAAATTCATTCTCATATATATATATACACACACACACACACACACACACATATATATATATATATATATATATATATATATATATATATATATATATATATATATATATATATATATATATACAGCGTTATATGCTTTGAATCGTCTGAAGGTTATCTTTGCAGGAAGAACAGATCTATATATGGTTTTTTCTAAGTTTTAATCCTTTTCTTTAGATTCGAAGATGGAAAAATGTACATGGCGGCAAATTTTAAGGAGGAGATGAAGGACGCAAAGTACAACCAACTACGTCCCCTACTTCCGACTGATGTTAAACAAAGATCAAGAGGGGATAAGACAGAATATTTGGACAAATTGGCAAATGATATTGACAAAGCCATGTATTTAGGGAGTGGCAACGGTGTCAGAGTAGCCCACAAAATTATTAATTTAAAGAAAAAATGAGAACACCTATCAAAAGGAGGGATGGGTCAATAATAACACTAATAAAAGAAGGAAAATAACGCTAGACATTTTTGTGGAATCATGAATAAGAGATAAAGGGTGATGATGGGATTATTCCACCAGAAGCTGAAGAAGATCTGACTGTGTTTATGAATGAAATCACTGTTTTTGAAGTGGAATCATAATAACCTTGCAAGATGAAAAACACCAGGTTTTGATGAAATCACTGCAAAAATGATTTTAGCTGAATGTTAAATGACACCACATATTAGTACAAACTAGACTGTTTTGCAGAATATAGAAGTAGGAAACTAAGTTTAATAATTGGGAATTGGAAGTCATATCTAAGGTACTATAGAAGGTGACCTGACTGAATAGGGTAATTATAGAGGCATCGCACTTACGTCAGTTGTAATGAAAATATTCAATATATTTATTTTTAATATGCTAGTTATAGAAAAGGCAGAGTTGCAAAGATAAAATATTATGCAGCAATGAACAGAATTTAAAAATCCCCATATGATTGTGTTAGTTCATGACGAGAAATCTTTTGGCAGCGTCCAGAGAGCAACATTATAGAAGATCTGGCGTCACAAAGGCATTCCTGATTCCTGTTAAATATGTAAAGCGAACAAAAGTTAATGCTGACATGGTCTTGTCTGTGAATTTTGGTGAACATTGTAGGGCTATAAGCGAATGTCAATTCACCTTTGCTGTTCGCCCTTCTCATAGATTTCAAAAAATAACAAGTAAAATATGCGCCGAAGTGACTTAGGCGCAGTCGAGTTTTCTGTACAGCGCATAATGCTTTATGAAATTCTCAGGCACGGCCCATGAAACTCTCAGCCACGGCCCATGATACTTTTAGCCACGGCCCGGTGGTGGCCTGTGTTGTTGGCACATATAGCGGTGCCAGATGCACGATCATGGCTAACATAAACCTTTAAATAAAATAATACTGAGGCTAGAGGGCTGCAATTTGGTATGTTTGATGATCGGAGGGTGGATGATCAACATACCAATTTGCAGTCCTCTAGCCTCAGTAGTTTTAAAGATCTGAGGGCAGACAGAAAAAGTGCGGATGGACAGACAAGTAGTCATCTCAATAGCTTTCTTTTACTGAAAACTAAAAAGAGCTATAGGATGGAAGAGCATTAGATTGGAGTAACTATATTCTAATTATCGAACTATGAGAAGGGAGTCAGAAAATGCATGGAGGTTTATTTTGTGGAAGATAATGCACAAGAAAGACATGAATGGCAGTTTCATGGAGGCATTAAAGTCATGTGGTGCTGGAAAGAGATATATATATATATATATATATATATATATATATATATATATATATATATATATATATATATATATATATATATATATATATAATATATATATATATATATATATATATATATATATATATATATATACATATATATATATATATATATATATATATATATATATATATATATATATATATATATATATATATATATATGTATATATATATATATATATATATATATATATATATATATATATATATATATATATATATATATATACACATACCAGCTGGCCAACCCGGCACTGCCTGGGAAACTCTGAATAACTCAGAAAAATTTTCCTGCACCTCCTTGTACTGACTGCCCTTTTTATCCAAGAATTACTGTGCTGACTGTCCCTTTTATCCAAATATTACTGTGCTGACTGTCCCTTTATCCAGGTATTCCTGTGGTGGCTGTTCCTTTTATTCAGAAATTATTGTACTAACTGTCCCCTTTATCAAAACTTTACTTTGCTGACTGTCCCATTTATCCAGATATTACTGTGGTGACTGTCCATTTTATCCAGGTATGACTGTACTGACTGTCCCATCTATCCAGGTATTAGTGTACTGACTGTCCCTTTTATCCAGGTATTACTGTAGTTTCTGTCCCATTTATCCAGCTATTACTGTGCTGACAGTGCCATTTACCCCTGTATTACTGTGCAGACTGTCCCTTTTACCCAAACATTACTGTGCTGACTGTTCATTTTATCCATACATTATTGTGGTGACTGTCCCTATAATCCAGGTATTACTGTGGTGACTCCCATTTATGCAGGTATTACTGTGCTGCCTGTCCCTTTTATCCAGGTATTAATGTGCTTACTGTCCCTTTTATCCAGGTATTAATGTGGTGACTGTCCATTTTATCCGGACATTACTGAGGTGACAGTCCCCCGGGTATTACTGTGCTGACTGTCCCTTTTATCTAAGTATTACCGTGATATCTGTCCATTTTATCCAAATATAACAGTGGTGACTGTTCCACTTATCCAGGTATTACTGTGGTGGCTGTCCCATTTATCCAGGTATTATTGTACGTGAATGTCCCATTTATCCAAGTGGTATTACTGTGGTGACTGTCCCATTTATCCAGGTATTACTGTACTGTCTGTCCCTTACATCCAAAGATTACTGTGCTGACTGTCCCTTTTATACAGGCATTATTGTGGTGACTGAACATTTTCTCCAGGTATTAATGTGGTTAATGTCTATTTTATCCAGACATTACTGTGGTGATTCTATTTTATCCTGACATTACTGTGGTGACTGTCCCCTAGGTATTACTGAGCTGACTGTCCTTTTTATCCAGGAATTACTGTGCTGACTGTCCCTTTTGTCCAGGTATTACTGTGGTGACTGTCCATTTTATCCAGATACTGTGGTGACTGTCCTATTTACCCCCGCCCCATTAAACCTAAACACAACCCCCCACTTAACTGGAACACCCCCACTAAACATAAGCACACCCCCACTAAACTTAAACACACCCCACCACTAAACCTAAACACACCCCCCTTCTAAACCTAAACACACACCCCACTAAAGCTAAACACACACCCCACTACACATAAATACAACCCTTGATACAGAATTATTAATCACAGGAAAGAAAAGCATTTTCAATAATATATTTCTATGGTACCAAGTACATGAAACGAGGTATGATAAACCATAGAGTTTATCTATACTTATGTTACAAATGGTTGGAGGAAGGGGAATGGGGAAGAAGGATGGGGAAGGGGAACGGGGTACGGATTTGAAATATACCATATTATCTAAGTTGGGTCAAATTTTGTCTACATCTGTCAGGCAGTTACCACTTAAGTTACAAAAGGAGAAGGGGGAAGGGGGATGGGGAAGGGGAAGTGGAAGGGAGTACGGGTTTGAAACCTACCCTGTCATCTAAGTTGGGTCAAATGATGGCCGTGAGCCAAATTTTGTCTAGACCAGTCAAGTGATCACCACATGAGTTACAAATGGATGGGGGAAGGGGGATGGGGAAGGGGAAGGGAAGAGGGTACGGATTTGAAACCTACCCTATTACCCAAATAGGGTCAAATGATGGCCACGTGCCAAACTTTGCCTAGAACGGTCAAGTGGTTACCACATAAGTTTCAAATGGAAGGGGGAAGGGGATTGAGGGAAGGGGAAGGGGAAGCGAGTACGGGTTTGAAACCGACCCTATTATCTAAGTTGCATCAAATGATGGCTACAAGCCAAATTTTGTCTAGACCAGTCAAGTGGTTACCACATGAGTTACAAATGGAAGGGGGAAGCGGGATGAAGGAAGGGGAAGGGGAAGGGGGTACGGGTTTGAAACCTACCTTATTATCTAAGTTGGGTCAAATGATGGCCACGTGCCAAATTTTGTCTAAATCAGTCAAGCAAAACCACATAAACAAAAGGGGAGGGGAAGGGGGATAGGGGAAGGGGAAGGGAAACTTTTGTTTATAAATATATTACCTAAAAGTTCAAATGATGGCCACGTGCCAAATTTTGTCTAGATATACAAAAAACACAAACAAACATACAAACACAAACAAACATTCACTTTTGTTTATAAGATATATACAAAAGTGAATGTTTATATAAGATATATATATATATATATATATATATATATATATATATATATATATATATATATATATATTATACACACACACACACACACACATATATATATATATATATATATATATATATATATATATATATATATATATATATATATATATATATATATATATATATATACACACACACACACACACACACACACACACATATATATATATATATATATATATATATATATATATATATATATATATATATTTACAGATAGATAGATAGGTAGATAAACAGATAGATAGATAGAAGTGCACAGTCAGGAAGTTGGGTAAAATTTGCTGATATGTTAGGCTTCAGAAACCCGCCCAAGAAATCTCAAGCATGGAGTACTTAGGTTCCAACTTCTTTTTTATGACCTTGGTAGGTCACTAGTGAGACGAAGGTTCATTCCCGATGTGGGTCAGAAACTTATTTCTGTGAAATACATGCTCATGCATTCATTATTTCCATCATATTACAAGGTGAAGGGGCAATTAGGATGATATGTTACGGACTGACTCGCTGATGAGTAGGGAAGTGTGGTATAATTCGCTGGTATCTTAGGCTTCCAAAGCCTGCATGAGAAAAACCTCAGTTACGGAGTACTTAGATTCCAACTTCTTTTAAGACCTTAGTAGGTCAGTCGGTGCCGCCTTGGCCTATCACTCAGGAGACCGGGGTTCGATCCTGATGTGTCAGAAAACTATTTCTGTGTAGCACATGCTCATGGGTTCATTATTTCTATACGTAGATATATATAAATATACATATATATATATATATATATATATATATGTGTGTGTGTATATATATATATATATATATATATATATATATATATATATATATATATATATATATATATATATATATATATATATATATATATATATATATATATATATATATGTATATTATTATAATGTGAGATTATGTGTATGTTTTGATTTGATGTCTATGATTTTGAGATGTCTTTATTTCTTACAGATGACTCTTGTGTTCTGTATTTTGATATAATTTTCAGCTATTTCATGTTTTGAGGTGACTTTGTAATGTATAATCATTCATGTTTGTAACACACTGTGTTTGTGGAAGTTAAAGTTTAAGTGCTGTAGAGAGAGATATTTTTGAACCACTATCAGATTGCCACATCCTGTATTGACACAGGTGCTTGGGGTGAAGGCAAAAAGGCAAGGGCCACTTTGCTTATCTTGATGAGTTGACAGGCCTCGGCCAGAATGCTTTATTATATGTCTACTGTGTGTGTCTGCTCCATAGTTATTAACTTTGTCTATGCCTATTATGTTTTCATAATCTGAGTAGAAAAGAATGAGGAAGTGAGAGAGATGAAGTTGACACGCTGACAGCCGAGCCAGTTTGGTCTCAAAATACTTTTTCTATTTACCCAGCTGCTTAACCCAGGACAGGAAATGTCAATTTTGAGATAAGGAGCTTGAAGCTCCAGTCCTGTATGTATACCGTACATGTATACCTGTATGTATAATGTATGTATACTTTATGTATCATGTATACTGAGAGCTGGGAGGAGAAATCCGTTATTCAAAGATTGAAGAGACTAGTTAGTAACCCTTTAGGACCCACCATATATATTCAAAGGGGAATCAGAGAGACCCAGGAGTTGCCTTGGGGAATTCAAAGATAGCAGTTGTCTCTCTCTCTCTCTCTCTCTCTCTCTCTCTCTCTCTCTCTCTCTCTCTCTCTCTCTCTCTGGTACAATATTGTGTCTAAAAGGTATATATATAAAGTTGGTTATCCTCCTTCCACAAAAGCATAAGTTTTATCAAATTCACCCACGAAGTGTATACATTTTGTAAGAAGGATCTAAGGTGTTTAAATTGTGCAAGCATTGTGAAAATGTGTTTTACTATTTTCTGTTGAAGAAGGTAAGATTCTTACTTGATATGTTTTGTACTGTTGTTGTGATAGAGAATTATTATTTTGATAAGAGGTCGATAATATCTCTTATTGTGAGTTCTAAAGTGTCTTGCTGCTAACTATATTTTACTATGTGCATATCATTGTGACTTGGCAGTGTTGTCTTTGAGGAAGTTTCAGAAAGATGTGAGTTTAGTTTTTTTTTTAAAGTGAAGGTAATCTTTTGAAAGATTGATATAATCTTTAAACATATTTTTGTCTTAGTGAAACTGCCGTTGGCATATTTCTATTTTTGCATATTTCGTTCTTATATGTCTGTGTTATCATATTGCTCCAGTTTCATAATTACACAGTGTTTTCCAAAGTTTGCAATTTTGTTATTGCATACTTATTATTGAGATTTCAGTGAATACCTGTATTGGCTCCCATTTATTAATGTCTTAGTGAACACTTGGGCTAGTTACAGATGTTCAGACTTATATTTAAAACTTGAGTGAGAGTTAATGGTTCGAATTTT
The DNA here is from genome assembly GCF_040412425.1 of Macrobrachium rosenbergii. NCBI lineage: Eukaryota > Metazoa > Arthropoda > Malacostraca > Decapoda > Palaemonidae > Macrobrachium > Macrobrachium rosenbergii. The sequence goes on along the minus strand of NC_089742.1, from coordinate 82,952,404 downwards.
ACTTAACCAAATTGCTTTCTTGATAAATTAAAGTTTTGTGAATTAATCTTGATTAAGAAATACTTAAATCTTGCACTGTTGTCAAGTAATAGTAAATCTTTTTGAGACTGTGAACTCTGCTATAACTTTTGAACTTAGAAATAAATTTATCTGTTTAAAGTTTTAAAAGCACAGTGTTTCATTTTGACCACCAGTTATTAGAGAAATTAATGAATGTGTACAAGGTAAGTGATATATCTGTCTAGTTCTTTATCACAGTGAAATAGAACCAAGGACGCCGTTATAGTGTTTCATGAAGTGATGCCCCTTTTCCACTAGTCTGTTTATAGCCTATTAGTTGTTACCTAACCCATAACTTGATAAAGTTACATTGATTTTTCAAGTGATAAGCAAGTTTTAAGGGATCACTGTACCTTCAGAGTATCCAGTCTTAATATGTTTGTTATGAGGTTTAAAGTGTCTGGGTGAAGTGAGATAACTTTTTGGTCTTATTAGTTGTGTAATAACCAGGTACTTGATCACTTCGTGACAATATATATATATATATATATATATATATATATATATATATATATATATATATATATATATATATATATATATATATATATATAAATATATATATATATATATATATATATATATATATATATATATATATATATATTTTATATCTTTTAAATACGCATCTTTATGAAACATATTTGAATATATGACACACAAAAAAAAACAATTATATGTCTATTATATTTCTAAGTTCATTAGAAAATCTTTCCATGAGATTATCTGTAATGACTTGAATGCCATGGAAGTAAGTTATGGTTTATTATAGATTCAACGGCTGCAAAAGAGGTTGCTCTGAAAAGTCTAAAATAAGCAAAATCCATAGGTGTGATAAAAAACTTACACCTCAAATATGTACTACAATGAGATGAAACCCAGACTCATCGTTTCGGATACTTATATATAGTGTGTATTATGAAAATGCCTATAGGCCTACACATCACACAACGACTGATTCGACCCTTTAAGAATAGATTTGAAGAAGGTAGACCACAGGGTACAGCAAAATACTATTTCCTCCGAATATGCCTTAGTTACATTAAGCATCACATTACTGTGCGGAATTACTATTCAAGGAAACAGTTCTATTACCATCTTTAAGGAGGATTTCTAAATATTACTTTTAAAAATTTGCAGGATTATGATTTCCCATTTCAACCTTCTCCTGTTGAAAAATCTCATATTTTCAAGCTTCAATAAAAGACTATTGGCCTACGTGAGATATGTTTGACTAACCAGGTTTCATTCGCGCAACGTATCTTTTACAAAGCTGTTACAAAGTGCGCAAGTTACCACCATGGATTATACGTGAATGAATTGCCACTGTACACCCGAAATTAAAAGCAGTCATATTCAAACCGATAAGTCCTGAACTGATTCCTGATAAATACGCGGAAACTGAACTAACAAACAGTTTGGTAGGTTGGTGTCAAAGTCTGCGGGAAAGTGCTGTGTGACGTTATGCGATCCTATACCAGCATTCTGATTTCAATCAGAGTGATGCAGTTACTCAGATATGAAATCGACAGGGTGCCTTGTCAATGACCCAATGGACTACTTACAAACAGTATGAACGACCCAGTGGACTACTTGCAAACAGATATCAACGAAGTATCAACTTCCTTTCAATTGAAGGTACATTCTTAAGTGTAAAATATTCTTTATAATCTATCTAATTAACGCTATTGCAATCATTGCCTATAACAAATATCTTGTCTATAGCGAGCACATGTGTTATATATATATATATATATATATATATATATATATATATATATATATATATATATATATATATATATACTGAATAAATGTTTCTATTGTACCCAAATCCAAAGATAGTCTTTACATGAATATTTCTAGTATTGCTCCAGCCTCAAAAGCATATCCAAAGGAAATTTTCTTTTTTTGCAGCCTCCACCTACATCGTTTACATGAAGCTTCATATGACGTAAATGAAGACGTCAGCTGACCTACACCTACGTTGCAGGTATCTTTGCGCAAGGATATTTTAAAAGCCTTTCTCTTTTTTTTTTCATAATAAATGGCATTTTCATATTTCATTTTGCAGTCCCACTTATGAATACGAGATACAATAAAAATCAGCTCATCAGTATTCCCTGGCATTTAAAAAACTATAAACTGCAACAGAGTTCAAATAAAACACAAATCGTAGATTTAATTATTAAACCAAAAAATTAAAAATTAAAACATCACTAAGACTCTCGTATTCATTTTAATCATTCGTATCACGAAACAGTCTAATATTTGCCTTGGCCACACCGACTCAAGAGCTTGGGCTCAACAAGTGTAAAGAAGGTCAAATAGTAAGCTTTCTGGACCTGTGATATAGCAGTGAGCTTAAGAGCTTATTACTCTGAAGTCTCACAGGTTAATGAGATTTAGACCGTTTGTGTTTTCTTCTAAATGAACGATTACACAGGAAAGGAAATGTTGCAGTTAAGAAAACTTTTTGGCGTTTGTATATTTACATCTATTTGTTCGTAGACTTTAGCACATTATATATATATATATATATATATATATATATATATATATATATATATATATATATATATATATATATATATATATGTATATATCTATATACATGTATATATAAATATATATGTATATACTGTACATACATATATATACATATATATTTATGCATACATACATACATGTATAAATAGAGTTAGAGAAACAGTAAGTCAATGGTTAGATATAAAAAAAAAGTATGATCACCACAGACATTTAACTAAAAATGGCACCTTTCCATTAAGTTAAGTGTACCTTAGTTTAACCAGACCACTGAGCTGATTAACAGCTCTCCTAGAGAGGGCTGGCCCGAAGAATTAGATTTTATTTTACGTGGCTAAGAACCAATTGGTTACATAGCAACGGGACCTACAGCTTATTGTGGAATCCGAACCACATTACAACGAGAAATGAATTTCTATCACCAGAAATAAATCCCTCTAATTCTTCATTGGCCGTTCGGAGACTCGAACGTTGGCCAGCAAAGTGCTAGCGGAGAACGGTACCGACCCGTCCAACGAGGAACTACACCTTTCCATTAAGCAGATGTGTACAGATAAGGGATGAGTATAGTTCTCAGCTAAATGGTCACAGTGCAATCCGGTTAAAAGTCGCGAGCTTACTCATTAAACAATAAAGAGTTTTATAATGTATGAGCATGTTTCTAGTTTTTATTAAACACATGTCATTTGAAAAAACTGTTTGACTGATTGACTTCTTATGTAATGCAATAGATTTTGCAAAACCGACACGAGAAATATATTTTAGGTTATGTACTATTCGGATTTAAAACCGCTAAGAAAAGTAAAAAACTAAATTTTAGCAAAAGGTACGTGTTCCAAGACCTCAAAAGAACGCCAAAACCCCTCCTGTTAAACAGATTTTGCAAGAGTATTATATTCAAGACTAAAATTGTAAAAATCTTGTGCAAACATCGATCATCGGTTAATTCTTTTTTTTCTTCACAAATTGGGAACTTCAAACGAAATGAAAAAATATATATCCTATGGGTCATAGCTACCACGAGGGAAAAATATTAAATTCACTCCAAATTCCAGTATACGTGTGGCCATGCTTCCATGAAATTCACCAATGGAATTCTGGTGCTACAAAATGTCAAAAAAAGTAGTGGGGGAGGGTATCCTATTATATAACTCCTAACTCAAAAATGAAAATGTTTCGTCTATTTACTTTCCTTTTTAACCTTTTGGCAAACAGCTGACCAAATTATATTTTTCTATCCATTTATTGTACTCAACAGTTCAATAGTTAAATAGACATTTATATGTAAATATCACACTTTTAAAGCTGTATAAAAAGTACGCTTGAGCCAAAAATCATGTGTACTAAAATACTCCGACATGCTAATGCGACGAGCACAAGTAAAATACACAAAAACACCCACACTCACACAAACAAGAAAATACGTACATACATATGATATATTCTCAAATATTAAGCAACACATTCCCCTTAGTATCGAATTCCTTTTACCTCTGGAGTAATCTGCACCTAAAGGGATTTACACATAAGTGCATTTGCCCCGGCCAGGACTCGAACCTACGGTGTGCATAATCCTTCCAAATTCAGGTTCTGTACAAAGAATAGAAGTCAATCCATCTACACCATGAAAATTAAGTGCTAAGCACTGAAATAGGGGTTATTTTTGAGTGTTTTTTACACCTTGAAAGTTAAGTGCTAAGCACTGAAATAGGGGTTATCTATGAGTGTTTTATTGCTATCTGTGAGTGCTTAATATACTCTCAAATGTTAAGCCTCAGATACTCCTCATACCGAAATCCCTTTTCCTTGGGAATACCCTGCATCAAATGAAAATCACATAAGACATACGCATCTTCCCGGCCACGATTCGTAAGTAGCCTACATAAAAACCACGTGACAAAACTATCATAAACAGCCACATGTCATAAACTTACCTCTTACCTATGGCTGTGGACACTGGCTGATTTTGATTCGAATGGAGTAGAAATCAACTTACGGCAAGTCACTGTTTATTTACGTGTCAAAGCCGAAATGCATAAGCTTGAATCCTGCCAGTGGTAGGTACACTTGCGGGTGTAAGTAATTCCCAAGGTAAACTGAATCCGATATTATGGGGTATTTGTGGCTTAGTATTTAACAATATATACAAATTACATGGGAATTAGTGACAAAATAATATATATACATATATATATATATATATATATATATATATATATATATATATATATATATATATATATATACATATATATATATATATATATATATATATATATATATATATATATATATATATATATATATATATATATATATATATATATATACATACACACACACATATATATATATATATATATATATATATATATATATATATATATATATATATATATATATATATATATATATATATATATATATATATTTCCAGAGCCAGAAAGAAATAGTAAAAGGTATCTGCCCCTGGCACTTTCGTGTCTTTGGTATACCTTCGTATATTTAATTTGCCTTCTTGCTCTTGCAATACAATTAATTAAATGATATTTGTATGTGTGTGTGTGCACGAGAGAGAGAGAGAGAGAGAGAGAGAGAGAGAGAGAGAGAGAGAGACCCGACAACATTATCTGCTTCTGAGATATACTACTGTGACATCTTAATTATGAAGTGGTAATTTGTCCCAGTCAGATGAAAGGATTTATTTACATAATATTACATTCCTGATCTCATTATGCAACTGCAATGAATAAATTACTCTCAGCTGACACCAAACTCAGTTTAATTAAAATCCACGAATATTTATCATGCGAGCACAGATGCCCGAGAAGTCGTCAAGTATGAGAAAGTTGACCCGGAACACGTATTCACTTTGCCAGCACTTTCGTCCTGTCGGGATTTAGCGGTTATCACCTTTCCGTTATTTGACAGAATCAGCTAGTAGTAAGTCTATGAAAAGCATTTCATGTCCATTATATATAAAGCTTATTTTTATATATAAGGAAAGTTTAAAATAGCGATCCAATGGTGAAATGAATAAAGACAACAAAAGAAAATAAAAAAATATTTATTGATTAATATAACTCAAATATACAAATACTAAACCCATGGGGTGAAGCTACCTCTTAAGTATACTGATATATCCATATATGAATTCCAAGCATATTTCTAAGCCATATGCGCACAAATATATGAATCCCACAAAGACAATAAACAGGATATAAGGATGATAATATTTATCAATATAATTGGGGTCTTCAGCGCGTAAAAGTCTTTAAATCACAAATTTACGTTAAGGTTAAAAAGTTATGACAAGCAACCGCCCTCCAGAAGGTATATGACGTTTTTTTTAACGTTCTCCACTATGACAACGCGACGATCGACGAAATACCTCTGCCTTGAAGCTTTGAGACGCTAATGCCAGAGCCAAGCCATGGTAAGCGAGGAGGGTTGACCATTAGGAGAAAGCCCTACCTCTTAACAAAAAAGAAATCGATGATAAAGCTTGCAAAAGCACATTACACTTCGATATAAACAGTAATTTCAGTTATGATTTCTGCCCGGTCTCACAAACAAGTACCAAAGCTTCATCAGCCCTAAAGATTAGGTAAACCATTTTCTCGAATAGTTATTTTTCATTTATGTGTCACTAATATTCTGGGTAGCGGGATCGAAGTTTTCTTATGTGAATTTCTTACTGTTCTGTAGGAAATTCGATTATTTTTTTATACGAAATTTAAGCTGTAATTAACATTTGTTCACTGCACATCACCAGCTATTATGTCAATGTCATTAATGTTTACTGTGTCTGATCCACAATTAGAGAATTATTTTAATTTTGTTTTTAACAATTGTTATAAAATTTTCCTTAAATTTCACAGCACGGAGGATATTATTTTCATTACTGTATCAAATTTCATTGTTATAAGAAAAGTTAGTTTAAAGCTGTCGATAATGAGATTATGCCACGTCATTATAAAACTCACATAAAATAATTACAGAGGGATAAAAGCTCGAATCTTAAGATAAACTTTAAAGTTAAGACAAAATCCTAACAAGGCCTCAAAAATGCCAAATGCCAATCTTTGCACTTTTGACAACCTGTTCTATCCAATTCAGTTCAAGCTCGACCAGTAATTCTGTGGATCATAATTTAAAACATATTCCCAGTTTAAATGACGTCCACTGATATTCAACTTGCGCTTGACTCCAATTGCAGCCGTTGCTTTAAGTCCAGTAATCAAAATCCTGCTCTCAGTGTAATATTATCGACTCGAATTAGCTCAATATAAGAAAATTTTCGGATAACTTTCATCCCGTATTTAACACCTGTGTCATTATCACTGAATCGTACAAGTTATTTTCCAAGGGATGTCGTGTAGTTGCTATCGCTTAAGTACTTTCAGCTATTCTTAGAATGTCATTGAACAACTGCTTTTATAAGGTTTGTTGTTCCTTTAGGACAGTTATGTAAGGAGCCATAACCCCTAAGTCTTCAACTTAGTGACCAAAGAAGCAATAACAGTTTTCTTTGTTCTTCTGTCCGGTCAGTAGTTCTTGCGTAATAGTACTTGGGTCTTTTCTTATTTCTCATTTCATTTTTTTCTAGGACTTATACGTGACCGTACAAAAAAAGAAAAAAAATGGCAGTCACCTAACTTTTACTCTACCGAGATGTGGAAAGGCTGAACCAAATTATCAGAAAATAATTTGATCTGGATGAAAAAGCGGGTCCTTTGCTTTCTTATTTCAATTTAAAGAGTGGAATATTTCAGCTGATAAAAAGCCAAATAACCAGAGAAATTTTTCTCAGGCACGTCTACGCTTTCAGCGAGTATTATTGTCCCCACATGACAAAAATACAACGTCAAGGAAAACTTCACTACTACGGTAAACTAATGAATGTCATCGCTCCACATTATAGCATCATAAACCTTAACAATCATGTGTAAGTATTCTCTCGAAAGAAAGGACACAAGCAGACTTATAAATGTCAAGTACAAACCACAATTTTGCACTGCAATAACCAAACATAAAGAGCTTTGCAATTATAATCCTATTCCTTAAGAAGTGAACCAGCCCAAAAACAGAACAAAAGGGCAACTTTCAGAGAAAATCTTAACTGATGGCCTCGCAAAGTCTCAGTCTCGAGAGATGATCGCCAAAGTAATTATAGCAATGAAAGGCATCATTAACGGAGTGACAATTAGCCAATTAAGAGAGAGAGAGAGAGAGAGAGAGAGAGAGAGAGAGAGAGAGAGAGAGAGAACCTTCATCTAAACTGAGGCTCTGTGAAAATCTAACGTGGAAATCCTATCAATTGAGAAGGCTTAAGAACTTTTCAGAGGAAGCCATCAGACGAAGAAAAAGGAGTTTCAATTATTGACTCATAGATTATGGCTCGTAAGAATTATCTCAAACCACCTCTTTTCCATCACACTCCAACTGCGACCCTTTCACAATCAATTCCCCTTTCTTTGATCTTGTAGGCGTCCTTGCGTTTCGACTCCCACGTCGCAGTAAGAGGGGCGGGGGCGGGGGGGGAACTACGATTTCAGCAATCAAATACGATAGTACAGATTCTTAAGATCGTTAATAAGATATCTGAATGTTCTTCATTTAAATAAGAAGCAACCGTAAAACAAAATTTATTGTTGGAAAAATCGTACATTTACATCAAATTTAAACTAATGCACAAAATTCTATATATTTAGGAATGTGAACATTAATGAAAAATACAGAGAATGTACACGAAAAATCGCAAAGTCAACACAGGACTTGCATTATCGTAAAAGAGTTCTTCAAAAGTATTTCTGTACGTTTCCATGTGTTACTGATATGGAGTCCTTTACAATGGAAAGCACTCAGTAAATCAGAAGAAAGAAGCTAAAACAGTAAGTAATAAGAACACCATCACATTTCCAAGGATCATAGTTCTCACTTCCTGTGCGAAAGTTTGTACTTTAACGATCAAAAGAAAAATCGCCATCACTCATTATCGTTGATTGTGTGAAAAATGACCGGCAAGTTTACCGAAGTAAGTTTCTCCCGCAGCGTATCTCGCTCTAATCTTTTGCCGTTTAGAGCGACAGCCGCTGAGTTCTTTAAGATGATATCAGTTGCCCAACTGATAAGAAGAAACATTGCTGGAGGTTGTCAAAGATCTTCTCGCTGTTGGCAAAACTTAAAGTTTATGAAATCCGGGACAGTTCTCGTACGTTTTGTCTTATCTCCCAAAAGAGAGAAAAGAAGAATGGCCCGACCACGGCGGAAACAAACAAAACTTAAGATTCTCAACCAAAAAAAAGTAAATAAATTTGAAAATAAAACAAAAACAAAAAATAAGGGAAAGACTGAGGTTTTCTGTGTAAATTGACAGAATGAGAGAATGGAAATGGAGCAGACGAAATATAACATGACACAGGAAAGGAAAGGTTGGGGACAAAGAAGCTATTTAAATTGCGAAACGAATACGGGCAGAAGGCACTGAATGGGATTGACAGTGAGATCCATGCTGAGAGTAACAAATTTCACTGAACAGAAAACTAACATAAAGAATCGAAGTAAACTGGGAGATGGATAGGAAAACGAAATAAAATGCAAAACAATTAAAATATAAAAAAATAATAATCACAATTCATTTAAGGTGCTGTGAAAACCCACAATATATATTTGCTATCTTTATCTGTCTAATAAAGGTAAAACAAAAATATCAAGGGGAACATTTACCTATCTATCTATGCAGTCACACACACATGAAAAGTAGCATCCGAAAAAACATAACAGCAGCTGAATGAAGGGTGAACATCCATGCAGAAAACAGCTCATCAGCTCTGTGTCGGTGCTCATAAGCATTTCCGCTCACCTTTGTATTTCATGAATTTCGCGCTTCTTGGATATTAATGCCCCTCCACCTTCATAGCCTTTTCCATCCAAACAATTAGAACTTTTTTTCTTCTTTCATCCCAATATTTCAGAATGAAATTCCATTCACCAGTCTAAAACTTTCTATTTTCTCCACGTGGCTAAATTACCCCTCTTCACTACAAAATTTTGCGAAATATTTTTATGTCCATACTCCGCAAGATTCACACCTATCTTACTTCTCATATAATGAGCCAAAAGGTTCATCTTAATAGTAGTCACTATTTTTTCATTCGTATTTAATCTCCAACACTGCACTTTCTTACAGGAGAACTGGCTGACCAATCTTTATACATTTGAAATTGTTTTCATTTACCCTTAAAAATTTGTTCTATCAAACATTATTTTTCAGTTTTTCCGATCACCAAAACTTTAAAACTGT